>NC_135958.1:13354492-13639492 GCF_053455715.1 Rhinoraja longicauda | reverse complement strand
AAAAAAAAAAAGTTTCTCTTTGCTTGACAAAACTTTAAAGAGAACTGTGAGGTAAATGACTCAAAGCAAACTGCTTCTCTGTTTAAATAGTTGAAGAAACAAGTTAAAGTGAATACATCCAGTAAAGACAGTAATTTCCCCCCAGAAAGTGCAATAAGTGAACAGGTTCATGGATAGGAAAGGTTTAGAAGTGTATGGGCCAAATGCGAGCTGATGGGAATTGAAATTGAAGATTGAAATTGGTTGGCATGGATAAGTTGGGCCAAAGGGCCTGTCTCCATTCTGTATTACTCCAACTCCATGATTAAGTGAAGTGTAGTAACATATACATCATCTGCATAAAATCAGTCTCTGCCAGGCTATAGCTTTGTCACCATTGGCAGTCTTTCCAAGATGATTACAGGTTTTAACTGTTACTTTACAATTTGTGAAGAGGGAAATAATTTTCATTTCTCTTTACAGATGGTATGTGAAAAATTCCCATAGATTTGCAAACACAGATTTGTGAGAAATAGCAGTAGACTCAAGTATTGTGCTGCTCAAGGTATGAATTCGCATCATACTGACTGCCACATTTCTTGTCAAAACAGCAATGTGCTACAGAATTAATCACTAAATACATGATGTGAATTTGCAGTCAGAGTTTAGCTTTGGAACTGAAATTTGTGTTAGGGATTAGGTATACAAATTCAAAGGCCCCAAGTATTAAAAATGATACCAGTGGTGCAGCATGTAGGGCTGTCGCTCAATAGTTCCAGCAATCTGGGTTCCACCCTGATCTCGCATGACCACTCTGGAATTTGTGAGATCTCTTTGTGAGCGCATGGGTTTTCCCTAGGTTTTCCGATTTCCTCCCAAATCCCGAAAACATGCAGGTTAGTCAACTGGCCACTTTAAATTGTCTTTAACAGGTGGATGGCAGGAGAATTGGAGAGGAGATGATGGGTGTTTGAGAGGGAATCGATTACATGGTCATAAGTGTAAGGATAGGACTGATGGAGCAGTTACGAGAGCTGGCATAGACTCAATAGACTGAAAGGCTTCACAGTCTTCCTGCAACCTTCCTGCAATCTCTCAGCAAACGTTGATCTCCTATTTGTTGAAGTGCAGCTTTTCTTTCCCCAGAATCTTGATCGTCTTGATATATTCCTGTATTTTTAGCACCCAGAAGGTGGACAGGAATAGGCAAAAGCCATGTCTTCCATCTATTATTACATTTCACCAATGGGCATTCGACTCCATTAAGGAATTATTCATTGACAGTTAAATATAGAGAACAAAATTCCAGTTTATCGCCTTACACCATGGGATTAAAAATGTGTAATTACCAAAATCTCTGGATCCTTGTGCTGACAATGTAATGACTCGTCTTATTGTGGAATATCCCAGTTCAATCCCTGAAGTGAGGTCTTTGATTCAGAGACCACACACTGGGTGAATGTAATATTGTTTTTTTGTTCTTAGACGGAAAGCTATTTGAGTTAATTTCCTGTTTCATCACAAATCCGTTATCATATCATCATATCATATATATACAGCCGGAAACAGGCCTTTTCGGCCCTCCATGTCCGTGCCGCCCAGTGATCCCCGTACATTAACACTATCCTACACCCACTAGGGACAATTTTTACATTTACCCAGCCAATTAACCTACATACCTGTACGTCTTTGGAGTGTGGGAGGAAACCGAAGATCTCGGAGAAAACCCACGCAGGTCACGGGGAGAACGTACAAACTCCTTACAGTGCAGCACCCGTAGTCAGGATCGAACCTGAGTCTCAGGCGCTGCATTCGCTGTAAAGCAGCAACTCTACCGCTGCGCTACCGTGCCGCTACATCTTGCTGATATGTGAACAGGAATGCTTTCAAATGCCCATAATCTGGCTTAAGTGGCAAATGCACATATAGTCACAGCCAGAGAAGACAACCAGATCCATAAAACTGATGTCAATCTTTAATGATCCCAATAATCTTTAATAATCATTATTACTGATTTAATAATTATTTAAAATAGATAGATAAATGGTTGTTATCAGTAAGTTGCCAATGGCCATCAAAGTCCTTCTGGTTAATTACTATACATTAGGATAGGGAATCTGGTACCTTTATACCTTCTGATTTATATGTGGGTTGGGAAAAGCGTGTATTGTGGCAGCCATTCTGACTCTACTAGTGAAGGACAGTCATGTTACTCAGAATTCCGTGCTTTCCTTAAAACATTTTGTTTCTCAGTTAAAAGGTCGTGCCTCAAACAGTTTGGTATTCCATTCCATTCTCAACCAACGATTCAAATCTTTATAATTAAAGGGAGCTATTAATCTCTATTATTAAAGTGGATCTGCAATTAATAATCAGAATTAATAATCTTGACACTTGCCTAACTCGTGTAGTCTGCCTGTGCCCACTTGTCATGATTCAGTCGCCATTTATGTTTCCATTGGAATTATCAGTGATTTTGATTCCACAAAAGGGAACAAAATGCTACTACATGTGTTGTATCCTGTTATGAAATGATTGGCTGTGGATAAAGATATATATATTTAAAACCTGTCTTGGAGCAGTTTACGAAGCAGCAACACAATTGTGTGGTGTGGCAAAGGTAAATTGAAAAGGCACGCCAGCTTATGTAGCCAAAAGAACAAGGCTTGCTGTATTATCATTTTTAAGGCACCATTAAAATTTTCTTTTGTGCTTTACTGTTCTCTTCATTTTTTGTTTCCATTAGCAGCTCTAGCTGTTACTGTTTAGTTTATTGCTACACCTTAGCTGACATATTTTAATTAATGGTAGATATATTCTGATGCTGACATTCTTAAAAAGAAGAAACAAGTTTGCCCAAAATTGAAAACTCTTCCAGCTGAACAATCTGCTTGTGCTTGCAGCTTTTCAACTTTGCCAACCTAGGTCAATTGTCTCGAAGCTTTTTTTTAACACTGTCTTACGTTTATCTTTAGTCTGATCCCCCTTATCTCTGAACAATTCCTTGTTCCATTGCTCCTTCTCTCTACTAGTCCTCTGGGCACTTTGTTTCATCTTGGTACCCATTATTGTACAAAATTGTCATACCAAATTACCTTTAACTTGCTGCAGAGTATTCCTATCATTCCCATCCCCCTCTTTATTTCCCTCAATCCTAACATCATATGTTCTCTTACACCTACACTTTGATTCTTTTGTCACTGACCTATGCTCAGGAATAATTTACTGTTGCCTGTTAACCTCCTAGCACATGTTTGAGGTATAGAAAGGATTTGGGGCCCCATCTCCAAAGTGCACTACATTTACACACTGCATACTGCAAGGAAATCAGGAGAGCACAAAGGGGGCTTGAGATAGGTCTGGCAGGTAAGATTAAGGAGCATCAAAAGAGATGTATGTATGTTAAAAGAAAAAGGGTAACTGGAGAGAAGAGTAATAAGGCAACTTAGAAACCAATGTGATCACCAATGTGATAAGATATACTTGCATTTGAAAAGAGGGATTGATTAGGGATAGTCAGCATGGTTTTGTGTGTGTAAGATTGTGTCTCATGAATTTGATTGAGCTTTTTGAAAAAGTATCCAAAGAAAGTTGATAAGGGCAGGGTAGTAGACATAGGTTATGTGGACTTGATAAGGCAAGGCAAGTTTATTTATATAGCATATTTCAGCAACAGGGCAATTCAATGTGCTTTACATAAAACATTAAAGAGCAGTTAAAAGCAATTAAAGACAGTCATTAAAGAGAATAGAAAATAAAAACAAGCTAAAATAAAATAAGACAGGTATAAAATACAAGAATAAAAGTTACAGTGCAGTGTAAGAAATGAATAATTATTTGATTTAATAAAAGATCAGAAATGTATTTTGGCCCTAAACCATTCATTGCTTTATAAACCAACAGTAGTATTTTGAAATCAATTCTTTGACTGACTGGAAGCCAGTGTAAAGACCTCAGAACTGGAGTGATGTGATCCACTTTTTTGGTCTTAGTGAGGACTCGAGCAGCAGCGTTCTGAATCAGCTGCAGCTGTCTAATCGATTTGTTTAGGGAGACCTGTAAAGACAGCATTCCAGTAGTCAAGTCTACTGAAGATAAATGCATGGACAAGTTTTTCCAAATCCTGCTGAGCCATAAGTCCTTTAACCCTTGATATATTCTTAAGGTGACAGTAAGCTGACTTTGTAATTATCTTAATGTGGCTGTTGAAATTCAGGTCCGAATCCATGACTACACCAAGATTTCTGAATTCTGATTCTGATAAGGTTCAGCATGGTAGGCTGTTCCGGAACGCTAGATCACATGTGATCCAGGGAGAGCAAGCTAACAGGATACAGAATTGTGGGAAGCAGAGTGTGGTGGTGGAAGGTTGTTTCTTGGAGTTGGAGCCTGTGATTAGCGATGAGCATTGAGGATTGGTGTTGGGCCCGTTGCGGTTTCTTATCCATATCAATGATTGGATGAGAAAGTACAAGGCATGATTTGGTAAGTTTTCAGATAATTGAAATTGGTGGTATCGTAGAATGTGATGCCGGTATCAAGAATTATAGCAGGACCTTGCACAGTTGGGCTGGTGGGCTGAGGAATGACAAATGAGTGTGATTCAGATAAATGTGTTGCATTTTTAGAAATCAAACTAGGGCAGGATCTTCACTGTGAATGGTAAGACCCGGGGAAGTGTTGTAGTGTAGAGGGGACCCAGGAGCACAGGCACACAGTTCCCTGAAAGTGGCATTGCAGGTAGATAGGGTGGTGAAAAGTGTGTTTTTCATGCTTGCCTTCATCAATTAGAAAACTAACTATTGTAGTTGGAATGTTACGTTACAGTTATGCAAGATGTTGGTGAGGCTGCATTTGGACGTTCGGTATTGTTTACCCTGCTATAGGAAAGATGCCAAACTGGAAAGAGTGCAGGAAAGATTTATGGACTTGACTTTGCGAAGACTCAAAGCCCTGAGCTACAGGGAGAGGTTGGGCAGACGAGGACTTTATTCCTTGGAGCACAGGAGGCTAAGAGGTGATCCTATAGAGGTGTACAAAATCATAGGGTAATGGATAGGGTAAGTGCACAGTCTTTTTTCCAGAGAACGGAGAATCAAGTGCTAGAAGGCATAGGTTTAAGGTGACAGGAAAGATTTAATAGGAACCTGAGGAGCAACTTTTGGTCACAGAGGGTGGTGGAATGAGCTGCCAGAGGAAGTACTGTAGGCAGGTACAATAATGACATTTAAAATATATTTGGGCAGGTACATGGATAGGAAAGGTTTAGAGGAATACGAGTCAAACACAGGCTTTGGGGACTAGCTTAGATGAGGCATCTTGGTCAGCATGGGCTGGTTGGGCTGGTGGAATAGTTTTTGCCTGCTTGACTGTATGACCATACTCCCTTCCTGGTCTAATTTTCATGTGAAGACATTCTCTCGATTCCTGGACGACTGTAAACAGGACCTCTGAGCTGAAGCAGGTGCCACAAGGATTTGAAAGTCTTTTGTCAATCAAAACCTCTCCAGCCACTTACTAACTTGCCTTAGTTGACTTTGCTAGTCTTTTTAACACACAATGCACAAACTGGAAGTAATCAGAGGATTACTGCCTTTGGGAGGTCTTAGCCTTCTAATTTCCTTCTGAGCATCTAGCATATCAAATGGGACCAGAGGAGTGTGGAACCTCAGTCTTTCCCACCATGTTGATTTTACTTATAACTACTCCCCTTTTAAATATTCAACACCATGTCTGTGTTGGCTTCTATCCCGGCATTAGGAAACCAACATGCCATGCAGCTTGCCCAATGATTTTAAAACTGCTGGTCTATTCCACACATATCAAGTTCCCAGTAATCTCTGTATTGTGCTGTCATTTGTCATCCGCGATACTGTGGATGTAATCCAGACTGCATTCCCCAATCTTAATATTCCCTGATGAGAGCTTGAGTTGCCTCTTTTCCTTCGACATTACATCCTCCTAAACTCCCTTTCGCTGCGAGGTGAGTACATCCTGCAATGTGAGTTGCAGAAAAGTCCAGGATAGTAGGAGGTGCAGCACCTGTCCTGACACCACCTTCCTCATCACCATTATCATCCAGGGACTTAACACTCATTTCAGGTGAGGCAGAGATTCGTGTTCACCTCCTCCACCTTTGTCTGTTGCATTCAGTGCTCTAGATGTGGGCTCCTCCACATTGCTGAAAGCAAGCAGAGACGAGGCGACTGCTTTTCTGAGCACCAGTGCTCTGTCCCTAATGGCCATAGAGAGATCCCAGTTGCAAACCAATTTAACTTCCCATTTGCACACTTACCTGTCTATTCTCTGCCTCCTCCACTGCACAGGTGAGGCCAAATGTAGACTGGAGGAACAACATTTCAAGCTCCCTCTGGTTAATCTATAACCCAACGACAAAACCATTCAATTCTCCAATTTCATACTACCCACACCCCTGCGCTCTTTTCTCTCTCCTGATCTATCTAAGTCCTCTCAACACACCCACTTCTTCACAACACTCCCTCCCCCCTGTTACCCTGTTTATTTCCTCTCTGCCATCTGCATGTCACCCACAAACTCATTTCACTCAGTCCCTTATTCCATCCCCCTACTGTTCACCATCTTTTCCCTATCTGGTTCCATTCTTCACCTTTTTTCTTATCACATTCCATAGTCTGCAGCCCTTATCTTCTCCCAACCCCAGTCACTATCTCAACCCTTCCCTGCCTCATCTGCTCCTTAACCCCTCCTCACCTGGATTCACCTATCACTTGCCAGCTCCTGCCCCACTCCTTCCCCTCACCTTTTTGAATTAGTTATCTTCTCTTTAAACTCTCAGTTGTGATGCAGAGTCTTGGTCTTAAATGTTGTCCATTCCTTTGCTTCTGCAGGTACTGCCTGACCTGTTGAGTTCCTCCAACAGCTTGCTTTTTGCTTCAGATCCCACACCTGCAGTCTCTTGTGCCTCTCCCTGTGGGAAATTCTCACCATTCTAGTTATCCTGCAGTGACCCAGCTGCACGTCAGAAATCTGTTTAGCTCCTCTAAGCTTATGTGGTGTGGAGCATGTGGAAATTCTCTAAAGGAATAGGGAGTGCAGTGAATGGGCCTCAGCTGTCGCATCATTTTACTTAGGTCTATAACTTTAATCTCTCCTCTCTCCTATTTGTTATTCAGTTATGTATATAATTTACATTTAATTCAGTTCAGATCTCTTGAATGGTAATGTTGTTCAATTAGTTAATTTTATATCCCATTATTCAATCTCATGAAATTACTTAATTATTTATTCATGCACTATTTACTGTTGTCCCTTGGGTTATTGCATTTTTAAAATCTCTTTCCCTCTCTGAGGCTGATTTCCCCACACCAATTATTTGCTGCTACTCCTATTATATGTTTCACTAAGCTCTTGTAGGCATCTCATAGAGTCATAGAGTGATACAGTGTGGAAACAGGCCCTTCGGCACAACTTGCCCACATGTCCCAGCTACACTAGTCCCACCTGCCTGCGCTTGGTCCATATCCCTCCAAACCTGTCCTATCCATGTACCTTCTATCATCTATCATGGAAGAAAAGGATCTGACATGAGGAAATATCGTTAACTTGGTATTTCTATTTTAAAGATTTTGTTGTTATGGCTCATTGGGCTCTGAGCCTCAATATGCTTTCATTTTAAGATGTATTCTAGTTATACAGTTCTGTGGAGGCAACATTATCTTTTCAGTAACTGAGTTCCAGTTGAAGTATTTCGCATTCATCCTCTGGTAAACATTTATTTAAAATAAGAGCATGTATCTTAAGGTTTCATAGGTTCATAATGAGACAAAAATGTGATCTATTTTACCTTTAGTGGTGAATTTGATGCACCAGATTATTAGTGCAGAAATAGTTCATTTTTCAATTTTCTAAACACAGCTCAATGTTGGGGAGCATTTGCTGATTTTTTTCTCCCTACTTATCCCCATTTATTGCCTTTTTTAAATCAAATCAGAAAGTAGTAACAAAATATTATTTTAATTTAATTACATACCACCAAAACCTATCACTCTTAAATCACCTATTTACCTATCATCTGTCACTTATCACCTATCATCTGCTACTACAATTCTTTCCATTTTCTATTCTAAAATCCCTACATGGTACAGAGGTAGAGCTATGCTGTTCTTAATCTTGTGGTTGACATCCACTGGATATATCAGAGCTGGTGAAGGTCCCTTAATAGGCCAGCCTTTCAGATACTATCATCAATACACAGGCTGCACATATAGCTCAGATTTGGCAAATGTAAGGTAGGGAAACAATGGGTGAAAGAGGGAATGTAATAACGAGGAACTGCAGATTTATACGAAAGAAAGGCACAAATTGCTGGAGTATCGCAGCAGGTCAGCCAGCACATCTGGAGAACATGGATAGGTGACGGTATGGGTCTGGATCCTTCTTCAGGCTGAAGAGGTCTGCAGAAGAGTCCCGACCTGAAATGTTACCTATCCATGTTCTCTAGAGATGCTGCCGGACCCGCTAAATTACCTCGGCATTTTGTGTCTTTCTTTGGTGAAAGAGGGAAGTCCTTTGATCTATAATGTCCATCTTTCCAAGGCCCTCTTTGCCATCATCCCTTTTTGTGGCATTCAATGCTTTATAGCTAGCAATGAGCTGCTAAACGTTTTGTGTAGTTAAATTATGTGTTAAAGGTAAGGTAAAGAAATCATTCCATTCAATATTTGTAGACTTCGTCCTCAGCATGTGCCTGTTACATGCAGTCAGTCATGTGATTGTTGTATTGGATGTTTTACGGTGGCAGCTACTTGCTTTATGACAAAGGTTGCATTTAAAAGGCAACATCATGTTCCCAATCATATCATATCATATCATATATACAGCCGGAAACAGGCCTTTTTCGGCCCTCCAAGTCCGAGCCGCCCAGCGATCCCCGCACATTAACACTATCCTACACCCACTAGGGACAATTTTTACATTTTACCCAGCCAATTAACCTACATATCAAATCTTTATTTATGTATTTACATTACTTCACTCGAAATCGCTCTCCTGTTGCTTTCTTAAACCTCAGGTCTCACTGGTTGAGATTACCTCAGATGTCTAGTTGCCCTTGCTGAACATATTTCCAGCGTGTTACTGAGCTAAAGCTGGCAATGGTCAAATGACTGGCTCCACACACTGCTTCTCTGTCATAATTTCTCAATGTTTGAGGCAAACTCCTTTCAAAGCACACAATCTGACTGGGATGCCTGCCAGCATCTCTCACATTTTTTCCCATTGCTCCAGAGGTATTTTTGTTGTTTGGAAGCCTCGGAGATGCCGTGTAAGTGTACAGCTGAGCAGCTCTTGGAGAGTCCAGTATTTGCCACCGACTTTCCACTGCTGCTGCAAAATTCATCAAGCACATCAAATCACTTCTGATATGTGAAACTCGGAGTGAAAATCTACTTGGCTGTCTTCGTCCATGGAAACATTGAGGATTTGGATGATGCATTCTTGGAGTGAAAGATTTTCTGCAGCTACATATCTTATAGTATGTATGAAGTCATTGTCTCATTTAAGTTTAGGTTTATTATTGTCGCGTGTACCCAGGTACAATGATTTTTTTTTCCCAATGAGATCAGATAATACCATGCATAAATGCATCCAGTCAAATTCAAGTACAAGAGATAGGGCAAAAGGAACAATACAGAATGCAGGATATAGTTCTCAGCATTGTAGTGCATCAGTTCCAAAGAACAATGCCCGCAATGATTTAGAGGTGAATTGAGCAGTATCCTAGCTTATCGAAGAACAATTCAGAAGCCGAATAACAGAGGGGAAGAAGCTGTTCCTGAGTCTGGTGGAGTATGCTTTCAAGTTTCTGTACTTTCTGCCAGATAGGAGCAGGGAGAGGAAGGAATGACTGGGGTGGGATGTCTTTGATTATGTTGACTGTTTTTCCAAGGCACCGTGAAGTATTGACTGAGTCACTTGTGGGAAGTCTGGCCTGTATGATGGACTGGGTTACATCTACTGTAATTCTGTAATTTCTGTATTTTCTTGTGGTCTTGGGCAGAGCTGTTTCCAAACCAAGCTATGATGCATCTGTAGAAGTCTGTAGGAGTCATTAGAGTCATGCCAAATTTTCTCTGTCTCCCAGGGAAGTAGAGGTGTTGGTGTGCCTTCAAGGCTGTCTCATCAATGTGATCGGCCCACGACAGACATTTGCTAATATTAATGCTGAGGAACTTGACGTTCCATTTCCAACCATCTAAGATTGCTTAATGTTTAGATTATATACACAATCACTCTTCTCTCACCCGTGATAGCTGATCAGGATGAGTCTTTTCCATATTTCCGGACAACATTAAAGGAGTTCACTTGGCCTATCACGTCTATACCAACTAACAAAGCAATCCCATTTCCCCACTAATTTCCCTGTAACTTATTCTCCCCTTTATTTCTATCAACTCGCCCAAGATTCTACTGCTGATGTACACTCAAGGCACTTTATAGTAGCCAAGTACCAACCTTTGACATCTGGGAGAAAACCTGAGCACTTGGGAGAGCCCCATGCAGTCACTGAGAAACCATGTAAACTCAACATGTGCAGCACTGGAGGATTGGATTGATCCCACATTGTTAGTGCTATGAGGCATTACGTCTAATCTCCGAACCATTGTATATTTCAATAGAGAGAAACCAGTTGCCAAAGAGGTGGAGATCCCTAATTTTCCATGTTTAGCGGTCAGGCATTCCAGTATCCCTCTTATGGTTGTCTCCTCAGCATTTATTAGCTGACTGACAGCTGGAGTTCTCTACTTCTCGGCCTCTCTCATAGGGATTGCATTCTCATCTTTGAGGAAAAGGATACCAGTAGCGTGTGTAATACCGCATCGTACAAGATGGAAGTTGAGCATTTGTTAAAATGACTATGGAGACAGGCATGCTGCATAAAGCTGAGGTTGAATGTTAGCTGCAGCTAGATGGATGGTGACGTGAGTGAGATGATCAATGCAGAAGGATGTGAGCGTTATACAAAGTAAACTAAAATGAGGGGTGCAAAATGTTTTGTGGAGTTAAGAGAGAATAGTGAAAAGATTAAAGAAACACACATCACCTTCCCTGATCCAATAAGGTTATGAAACCACTTGTTTCTTTGAATTCAGGAGTGGATGAGTTGAAACTACTTGAGGAAAAAGCTGCTGAAAATGTTACTTGTTGTGCTACAGAAGGAGGATATCCACTTCGCCAGCTGGCAGCAGAGCAATCCCATCAATCTCCTGCCTCTCTTTATTTGCCGCCACCTCACATCATATGCTGTGTCTCAACTCTGCTTTGAATCTTTTGCCACTTACTTACACTTGGGAATAATTTACAGTTGCCTGTTAACTCCCCAGCGCACATTTGGGATGTTGAAAGGAATTAAAGAGACCCATTGGCTCCCATCAACAACAACTGATTGGATAACAAATTGGCTCCATGGAAGGAAGCAGAGGATGATGGTGGAAGGTTGCTTCTCGGAGTGGAGGCCTGTGACTAGTGGTGTGCCTCGGGGTTCGGTGCTGAGCCCATTATTGTTCATCATCTACAGCAATGATTTGGATGAGAACATATAGGGCAAGATTAGCAAGTTTGCTGATGATGCAAAAGTGAGTGGTTTTGCAGAGAGTGAAGATGATTGTGAAAGATTGCAGCAGGATCTGGATCGATTGGCCAGGTGGGCAGAGGAATGGTTGATGGTATTTAATACAGAGAAGTGTGAGGTGTTGCATTTAGGGGGGTAGAACAAGGGCAGGACCTACACAGTAACTGGTGGGCCAATGGGTAGTGGTTGTAGAGCAGAGAGATCCAGGAGTAGAGTTGCATGGTTCCTTGAAGGTCGAGCCGCAGGTAGATAAGGTGGTTAAAAAGGCTTTTAGCACTTTGGCCTTCATCAGTCGGAGTATTGAGTATCATGTTGCAGTTGTATAAGACCGCATTTAGAATATTGTGTGCACCATGTTATAGGAAAGATATTGTCAAGCTTGAAAGGGTTCAGAAAAGGTTTACGAGAATGTTGCCAGGACCAGAGGGTGTGAGCTATAGGGAGAGGTTGAGCAGGCTGGGTCTCTATTCCATGGAGTGCAGAACGATGCGTGGGAATCTAATAGAGTTGTACAAAATCATGAGAGGAATAGATCGGGTAGATGCACAGAATCTCTTGCCCAGAGTAGGGGAATCGAGGACCAGCGGACATAGGTTCAAGGTGAAGGGGAAAAGATTTAATTGGAATCCGAGGGGTAACTTTTTCTCACAAAGGGTGGTGGGTGTATGGAACAAGCTGCCAGAGGAAGTAGTTGAGGCTGGGACAATCCCATTGTTTAAGAAACAGTTAGACAGGTACATGGATAGGACAGGTTTGAAAGGATATGGACCAAGCGCAGGCAAGTGGGACTAGTGTAGCTGGGACATTGTGGACGGGTGTGGCAAGTTGGGCCAAAGGGCCTGTTTCAACACCGTATCACTCTATGACTCGAGAACTCTGATACATCACACCATTTCCACACCATTACTTATTACTTGTTGGGAACTTAAATTCTGCCCCTGTATGGATTATTGCTAAAATTATGGCTGTGCTTAAAATGTTTACGCTGGCAATCTTACAAATCTCGAATGTGGGTTTTGGCAAAGATGGGTGGAATTTAAATTGGTACTTCCAGAGAAGTGTCTGTAGATAATGACACTTTTGTGACAGGAACAAAGATGTAGGCAGCAGTAGTGATGCCTACGCTTAGTTATCATAGTCAAGAGAGATTTTAAATATCTGACTGGAAGTTGATCTTCTGCAACCAACAAGAAGTAGTTTCACTCAATCTTTTTAGGTCATTACTGCTCCCTTACGCTGATGTCATGCCACCTTGGTCTCATTCCCCTTCACAGCCTCTATCACAAGGCCATTTTGTAAAACCTAATTGTGTGACGGACAGCACCTTATATTTTATTTGCTTCCTCTATGTTTAAAAGAATGTGTCTTTGTATAGCGATGCTCATCTGTTGCTGTGGAAAAACTCATTTGTGTCATCGACCATGATGGCAAAGTGTAGAAATAAGACAGAAAATGCTAGACGTACTCAGCAGATCAGGGAAAGTCAGTGACCTTGCAAGAAAACCGTAGAGATAAGCTTTGATGTTCCAGGGTGCACAAGTTTTTGCCTTTTAGGTCTGGATTGTCTTGGAATTGAGCCAAATGTGAGGAAAAAGTCCATTATGTGTTGTTGTGTTCCTGTTGATCATGGACAAGCTGGACATTGAGAGAATGGAATCCTTTCCTGTGGACACAAGTAATAGTCGGCAACAACTTGCTGTATGATGTGTACATTGACAAAAACATCAGAAACATGCACCAATAAAATGCAAATGGATGCTGGATAAATATTAATAAGCTTAATAAAGAAAATTCATCATTTATATTGAAGGCCTTTGACAAGAAGCCTTGCTTAATGATAAATGACTGAATGTTCATGCAAGTGGTTGGTTACTTCTAATGAGGAATAATGCAAAAATGGAATCTTTAAACCAAGTTATCTGAAAACTAGCTTGCATGAAATGTTTGGAACAAACATGAGTTTGATGTCGATTAACTCATTTGGATTGCATTCTGTTTTGATGGTTGTGAATTACTGTGCACTGTTGTGAGGTGATGGGCTTGCAATATTATTTTTCTTGTTGCCAAGTCTAACATAGTTAATGTTTGCAACATCCCCATGGGAGCGGAATGATATTAGAGTTGAGTTGCCTGGCTACTTAATCTGTGCATTCTCCCTTTCGGAACAAGAGCTGGAACTAGGTCATCTTTATTGATAGCAAAAGTACTTGCATCAACCCCATTGTCAGTCTGGTAAATTTGTGGGTATTTATTTAAAATGCACAATGTCTGTCAAAGGCTCCAACCTAACTTGCTCACTGTTAATAGAAAGAAAATTCTTTGGGAAGGGAATGGTGGTCGGTTCATTTTTTTAGTTTGCTCATTTGAGCTACACCTATTGAATATCAGCTGCCAATAGCACTGGCTTTCATAAGTTGATTTCTCAGAACTGTATGTGCAGAGGTGACTACTCCAGCATTTTGTGAATAAATACCTCTTATACAGTTGAGTGTTAATGTTCAGTGACATCCTTTCCCTTGCTAAACTGTCGGGGATAGTGCGTTTGTCCAAAGCATGAAATCCTTTGTGGATGTTTTTGCAATTTTTTTTCCTTGTGTCTCAGTTGAACATCCTTGAGCTTGTATGATCCACAGTGAACAGATTTATGTTCATTATCTATATTCCTTCCCACTGTTGATGTTCTTCTTTGTCTAGTAGAAAGAGAATAAGTTCTTTTGGATTAAATAATATATGATTGTGTACTTGTCTAAGAAAACATGTATAACCAATAAAGGTCTCAAAAGGGTTTGAATATTAACAAGACAAGCCATTTTTCACCTGGCAATTTCAAACTAGCTTTTGCATCTACTAAAGATGTCAATTCTAGAATGCAGAGTGCCTTTGGCTAACTTTTTAACAGGAACAATTTGAAACCGATTGATTTTCATTGCCATTTATAGTCTTTCTAATATTCATTCTCATGAATTTCTGGATTTAGAGTTTGCTGGAAATTATGGAACCCATATCTTCAGGAAATATTTTCAGCGATATGAATAAGTAAGGCAGAGAAGGAATTTGAGTCTCAGTGTACACAAATCAATAACCATTCATGTACAGATACAAAACGTATTTAAGAGTAGCAAAATTATTCAATTATTATTAGGCCACCAGCATGATGAGTCCCACCCTGGACACTCCCTCTTTTCCACTCTTCCATCAGGCAAGAGGTACAGAAGTGTGAAAACGCATAACCCCAGATTCAGGGACAGTTTCTTCCCGGCTGTTTTCAGGCAACCAAATCATCCTATCATTAACCAGAAAATGATCCTGAGCTACCATCTATCTCATCTGAGACCTTCAGACTATCTTTAATCAGATTTTACTGGACTTTATATTGCATTAAGCTTTATTGCCTTTATCCTGTATCTATATATTGTGGACGGCTTGATTGCAATCATGTATAGTCTTTCCGCTGACTGGATAACACGCAACAAAAGCTTTTCACTGTATCTCGGAACACGTGACAATAAATAAACTAAACTAAAAATGTAATGCAAATAGTTTAGTTTAGAGATGCAGCCTGGAAACAGACCCTTCAGCCCACTCCAACGATCGGTCACCCATAGCTTCATGTTAGCTTCATGTTATCCCACTTTCACATCCTACGAACTGGGGAGGGAACTTACAGAAGCCAATTAACCTACAAACCTGCAAATCTTTGGAATATGGGAGGGAACCGGAGCACCCGGAGAACACCCACACAGTGACAGGGTGAACATGCAAACTCTGCACAGACAGTACCCGTAATTAAGAAGTAATTCATTTTTTTATTTGCACAGAGCATTGATGAGGACTTCTCTCATGTGTTGCTTTCAAATTTAGATCTTGAATTGCAGAAAAATTTGCATAACATTTAGTATACATTTAGAGATATAGTATACATATAGAGATATAGTATATATTCACAAGAATGAGGAACATGTTCCATTAATTGACAGGTAACATCAATGATTTGGTTGAGCCATTCTTGCCTTTGGTTCAAGCCACTTTCCAGAGGCTTGAGGACAGAATCTAAGATTCTGAAGCAGAAGAAGAATTGACGCCTTCCGGAGGTGCCGCTGCGAAGCCGGGCCTGAGCCTCTTGTTGCGGCCCAGCGGTGGAGCCTTGCGGGCCGGAGCCCGGGCCGGAGCCCGGGCCTCGCGGCCCAGTGATGGAGCCTCACTGGCCAGAACCTCACGGGCCAGAGGTGGAGCCTCGCGGGTCGACGAAGCCCATGACCATCGGTGTGTGGGTCTACGGAGCCCGCAGCTGGGGCCTGGGTCGGCGATCGGCGAGGACCCGGCAGCATTAATGGAGAGGTCAGTGCCACAGTCGATGACAGCACCAGCCGACGGATGAGGACGGACATGCGGAAGTGAGGATGCCGCTGCCGAGGGAAAGAACAAAAGAGAACCTGGCGTGGTGGGACCACCGTGAGGGAGGGGGAAGAACAATGGACAATGGAGGACCCGGCGTGGTGGAACCACCATGAGGGAGGGGGAAGGACAATGGAGGACCCTGTGTCGGGGGACCGCCGTGAGGGAAGGGGAAGGGGGGGGGGGGGGGGAGAACAAAGGGGGACCTGGGGTGGAGGGGGGAGGATTTGTAACTTTGTAAGCATCCTTTATGGGCGACTATTTGCATACCTTGGGTTTGCAAGCAAAGAATTTCAATGTGACTTATCACATGTGACAAATAAAGTATTCAATTCAATGACAGTTGTCATAGGTAGGAAGGGAAGATAGTCGTGTCCTAAGCTATCTTGGATCTCATCAATTTCTGCCTCTTTTCTATTTGCCGCCACCCCATATGCTCTCTCACAACTCCGCTTTGAATCTTTTGCTACTTACTTATGCTAAGGAATAATTTACAGTTACCTGTTAACCCCCCCAGAGCACATTTGGGATGTTGAAAGGAATTTAAAAGACCCATTGACTCTCATCAACAGCATGCACTGTAGATACTCTGAGACATCACACCATCCTCACACTGCTATTATTTATCTTGGATTTGATGAAACGTTAAACGTCCAATCCAAGAAGGCATGGTGGCACAGCGGTAAAGTTGCTGCCATACAGTGCCAGAGACCCAGGTTCGATCCTGACTACGGGTGCTTGTCTGCACGGAGTTTGTACATTCTCCCCGTGACCAGCGTGAGGTTTGTGCAGGATCTCCGGTTTTCTCCCACACTTCAAAGATGTGCAGGTTTGTAGGTTACATGGCTTGGTATAACTGTAAATTGTCTCTAATGTGTGTAGGGTAATGTTAATATGCAGGGATGGCTAGTCGGCACAAACTCAGTGGGCCGAAAGGCCTGTTTCCGCACTGTATCTCTAAACTAAAATAAACTTCAGGTGGTAGTAAAACCTCACATAGCAGCATTTTGAACCAGAATAGTGTTTCTTGTGCAAAATGTCCTTCTACGTGTTCCACAGTAGGACGTTAGCAGCCTTCAAATGTACTTCAGTGTTTGTAAACCACATTAGGATGTCCAGAAAACTAAAAAGAAACTGCAAATGCTGGAAATCTGTCTGATGAAGGATGTGCCATCTGAAAGTATAACTCTGTTTTTCTCTCTGCAGGTGCTTCCTGACATTGAGCATTTTCAGTTTTTTATTTAGAATTTTCTGAGGTTACAAATATTGACAGACAATGTTTCAGGTGGGGACCCTTCTTCAGAGTTCCTCCAGCAGTTTGTTTTTTGCTCCAGATTCCAGGGTCTGCAGTCTCTTGTATCTCCATGTCAGCTTTCACGTTTGTCAGTCATTGTAACCGTATCTCTCCAACTCTTGCTTCGCCCCATAACCACCATAATGCTGTCAATGGCGGCACAGTCGTGGCAGACTGGCCTGTCTGCAAGGCAACAGCAAAGGCACCGGTGAAGTACAGGGATGGGAGGATAAATTCCTTGATCTTGATAGAGTTTAATTTTAATTTAAAATCGTTGAAAACATTAGCGACGCAGTGGTGCTGGTTTCCGACGGGAACGGTGACGGACGCACCACAAATCTCTGTCCTCCATACAGCTGGCCAAGTCCTCTTTTGTCTCTACATATGCGTCTTCCATCAACGTCTTCAGCATCGTCTTGTTTGATCGTCCCGGGTTCCGTCTTCCATGGGTGGGTTCCCACAGCACAACCTTGTTTGCTGGTATTTCTGGGTGGCGGTGGCAATGACCAGCGAGCCTCATCCTTCTCGACCTGATCAGAGGTGGAATCGTCCCCTAGAGCTCGGTGTTGGTGATGTGGTCCCTCCAACTGACATTTTGAACTTTTCTGAGCATTCGGGTGTAAACACCATCGAGAGACTTGGACAGTGGTCGAGTGAGAGTCCATGCCTCACACCCGTACAATAATATTGTCTCTACAGTTGCATGGAAGAATCTCAATTTGAGACCCTTAGACATACGAGACGTCGATAGAGGATATCAGATTATCCTTTCATGGAGCATCTTCACTTCCCCCACAGCTGTCCTTCATTGATTCTAGGAAAGGCAGATAATGGGACAGCTGTACTAGAATTCAGGCCATTTTAATTACTGGTATTCAAAACCCTGATGTCACCAAATTGTGCTTGCATTCAGGAGTGTTTAAATGTCATATGTACTGACAGGAACAATGAAATTCTGACTTGCAGCATTGCTTGCATTCAGTCATTGTGTGGCTGCTATTTGTTGTGGACGCTGCAATAGATGTTCATCCTGGGTTAGGCACTACTTCCATGCTGAAAGAATGGTTTCCACGTTGTACGCAAAGCCCTGCGTCACCTTGACGCTGGACTTCCCCAGGCTCCTTGCATGAATGCATGGTGGCAAACTTCACAATTCACCCTCATTTCATTGTGCTTATCCATCACATGCCACCTGTCAGCTCCCTGTCAAAGTTCTTGCCCGAGCCATTCATTGCAGAACTCGTGTAGAAACTCATCCATTGCAGCCCGACCCCAACCTTTCCTTCTGCTCAGACTGCTGGGATCCAACCTCACAAGCAGATCACCTACAAAATGGAGTATGTGTTAATAACAACCCATATTCTTCATCATCACTGTCCTCATCCTGAACTGTCTATCTAGATTGCAGTTCTCAAAATTTATCATAGAGAAATGCAGTAGTAAATTCGGTCAGTCAGCCAATTGAATCTGTGCCAAACATCATGCATCCATTTGCACTAATCCCATTCCCCCCCCCCATATTCTCATCAATTCTCCCACCTACCTATACACTAGGGGTAGTTTACAGAGGCCAATGAACCTCCCAGCCTTTTGGATGTCGGAGTAAACTGCAGCACCAGAGGAAATTGGTTTCCTCCCATGGTCACAGAGAGTGTGTGAAAACTCCACACAAACTGTACTCAAGGTCAGATTTGAACCTGAATAACAGATGGTGTGAAGCTGCACCAACTGAGCCACTTGGCCCAGTTATTATGAATTAAAATAATAGCTGGATAAGGGTGTGGGGTGAGGAGGAGAAAACCAAATGGTGGATGCTTACTTCATCTACAGTTTGTAAATCAGACAGGAATTTATGTTGAGGGGGAGGTGGGATACAATTCACCAATATTAGGTATTCTTTAACTAACCCCATCCCCTCCCCCCTCCCCTTTTCTCATCCATATCTCCTCTTTCTCCCCCCTCTCCTCCCCTTTACCCCACCTGAACTCCCATCTATTTCTTCTCCACCCCAGCCTACACTACTTTTCCCCTTCTGGCTTCACAATTCTCAATTATTTTCACAATCAGCCCCCCCACTTGTGTCCACCTATTATCTGCCACGCTTTGTCCTGCCTCCCCCCTCTTTCAGCTTTCTTCTCCCCCCTTCTACAGTTGGTCTGAAGAATGTCTCAACCCGAAATATCACGTATCCAAGCTCCCCAGAGATGCTGCTTGACCTGCTGCGTTACTCCAGCACTGTCTTATTGTGGGATCTGGAGTTAGGTACTGTCAACTTCAGTGGTCTCGCCTTCTCTGCTAAGCATAGCCTCGGCAATGGGTGTTTAGTGGTGGCCAGCACCGTGTTGTTCACATAGTTTAGCACCAAGTGTTTCTGTTACCCTGCTGTTAGTTTTTGCTGTATACAGTTGTGTGCTATCCTCTCTGCAAGTGAGAAGAAAGTATGTTGTGTGGTGGTAATGAGTGTTGTGCAATGGTTTTGTGTTACATATTGTTGTGAAGGTCATATATTAAATGTTACTATAAATATTGTTGAATCATTTGAAGCAAATGTCCCACCTCATCTGTCGTCTTCAATAAGAATAATAACTCATATTCAGTTAATGCCTTCAATGTAGCAAAAGGACACAGGATACATCAAAGAAACAATCAAACAAAATTAATTTCTCTTAAAAATATGATAGGAGAGATGATCTGATAATTTTAGTTATTTTTAAAAGAGGTTTTTACAGAGCTTCGTAAAGAAGTAGTGGCATGGAAGTTTGGAAAATGCCAGATATTGAGGGCATGGCAGTGAACTCAAGACAACCAATGATGGAGGGTTGTTACATGATCAGAGCTGGGGGTGTTCAGATTCAATTTAAAACAATTGCCAGAGAGAGGGGTGAAGTTCATGGTTGAGGAAGAAATCTTGTGGCAGAGTTCATCATAATTCTTTGTTTGTTTGGAGGAAATCTGTGTTTATTCACTATCTGATGTTGGATAATGTGGTGATATAGTCAACGAAGGTTTTGGCACCCTTCAATCCAGCATAGCTTTCAGAGCACGCCAGTGCAAAGACACCAATAAGAGCTCTTAACAAAAATCAGGTATCCTTTAGTATAGGTGAAGAATATCTATGCAATGAAATATCAGGAACAAGGCATCTATTGCAAGAATTAAATTATGAATTAAAAGTTCAGGGTCCTTGCAAGTCCATTGTGTCTAGTCACAAATATTGATGTACATTCAGTTATGTCTAGCACTGATCAGTTCAGATCACACATACAAGTGGATAATGTAATAAGTTGGCACTGATCAATTATTAATTCCAATAGGAACTGACATGGTTCCATTCCTGCCTTCCTCTTTGGGTGGGTGAGAATATGGCAATGTAGCCTTGGGGGCTTTAGGAAGTCATATGAAGGGGAAGGGGGTGGAATCTATCAAATGGTCAGAGCAGAACAAAATACAATTAGACAGCTATCATCTCCCGAGGTAGATACTTTGGATTTATTCAACAGAGTCGTGTGTGGATGAGTGAGTCAGTTGTTGAAAATGACAGTTTGACTCATTTATACATACTGAATTTTCTTGAGGTTTGTGTCTTTGCTATTGTATGAGGCAATCTTTCTTAGTTTATGTTAAATCTTGAAATTCTTTGCGAGGCATTAATATTAATAGAGTTCATGAAAATATTATTCTGTGAACATTTTTGAAGTGAACAGGTTAGAGTACAAATATGTGCAATAATTTTATTTCATTGCACAATCTATTACTTCATTTACATTGGCATTTTGGTAATAAATGAGGGTATATTCAGGCATTAAACAAGGAAAGGTTCAGTCGAATCATTCTGCTGATTGCTTATTCAACCTTTTTTGTGCTATTAAGTTCTGTTATTGTGATTTAAATTCATTATAGAGCAGATTATATATATTTAATTTTGTGCATTACCAATAATCTTTAATGAGAAATCCTTGTGTTCCCTTTATGAACTGCAAAGGGAAGGGGGGTATTAGTCTTGGCAGGATATTAAAGGATCTGGGGGGAAATTAAGGGGAGAGTGGGAGAAGATGAGAAAAGAATAATAAACTGAGGAAGCCTTTATTGCAGGATATTAAAAGGGCCTGTCCCACTTAGGCGATTTTAAGGCGACTGCCGGCGACTAGGCTGTCGCCGACAGTTCGCCAGGGTGTTGCGGGCATGATCGTGAGGAGTCTTCAAAGAATCGTAGTGGATCTCGGCGCGTCGCTGAGAAATCAACCGGATTGAAATTTCTCGGCGACAGCTGGCTTGTCGCCAGGTATCGTTGCTTATTGCGGGCGCTATCACATGCTGTCCCCAGGTTTGCTAGGTTGTGTTAGATGCATTTAGAAGCATGTAATATTAAATTATGTAAAGTCATTTGAAGATACCATATTATACTTGTGTTTAACCAATTTATTTACCGTCAGGACATTTGACAGGTAGATTGGAGGCGACAGTTTGACGGTCAGGTAAGCGTGGGAATTTCGCGATGTTTATGGCCATCAGCGATTACATTTAAAGTAGGCTCCCAACCCAGATATGCAACCCAGAAACCAGATATGCATCTCCCGTACATTTTCAAAGAATGCCCACACTCCGCACAAAAATCCATTTAACCAGTATTTCTTAATACTGCTATTAGTAAACTGGAAGTCAATCCAGTTTATGCCTTGTTACCGTGAAGCTTGGTTTTCAAGTAACCCGGGCAAGATGTTATATTTCAAAACTCTCAAGTAATTACAGACTTGTCAGTGATTTCAGCAAAAATTAGGACGCCGGAGAAGCATTGATAAGCGTGGGAAATTTGCGATGTTTCCGAAGACGGTGTAATCTTGACCTGACTCGGCATTGTCGTGGTCATTGTCGTAGGGGAAAAGAAAATTTCGGCGATCTGCTACGACTTTGACAGTCGCCGGTAGTCGCCTAAAAAATCGCCTAAGTGGGACAGGCCCTTAACATATCGTAGGATTTACGGAATGGCCTTGTCAGACATTCTCATGACCTCCTCTGACACCTATATGATAAGTTATGGGGCTGAAGAAAAGGGAATCTCTGGCCCTGCTTGGTGGGACTGTACAAATGCAGCCCCCCCCCCCCCCCCGGGTTTCATGCAGAATAGGTGAGGTTAGGCGATGGCACTGTGGCACCAGCAGGCAGCTGGAGGCAGCATTGGGAAGGGGAATGGCCACTTGAACCAACGTCCACTTTGTCTCAGCCCGAGCGCACTTTCCAATCAAGGTGAACCCCTGCCCCCTTTGATTACTTACATGCGACAGTGTCAGGACAGTTTTACTTACCTAATTCAGACAACACGGGAGACTGCTCACCAGCAGCATCAAAAAGCCTGGCCTTCTTTCAATGTGAGTAGTTACTTCAACTTTGCATCTCATTGTCAAAAGGACTGATGGGAAAAGTACTTGTTTACAATGATAATATAGTAGTTACTGGAACCAACAGCTGAGAGATGACTCTTTGTGTTATCAGAACCTCCCACACTATAAAACTCTACGTGGGAGGGTGGGGTGTCAAAAGTAGGCTCAACTATAAAGCTGGCTAGACTACATTCTCTATTTTTTAGAAATGTCATGTGTTCCCTTTTAAAGTTGGCCACATGGGCAGAGCCACGACCAATTTTGTTCATAAAATCATATAGGTTCCGCCTTTTTAAAATGGTATGCATCCCACTTTATCATTTTGACAGTAAGAATCTGTGGCAGGCCTCTCCAGATATGGTGGGCAACAAACAGTTCAAACACACCATTCCTAATTTAGACTATGGAATTTACGAAATACTCCTTGCATGATTAACGGGTGTTATTTGAACCTACAATGTCTAGTTATGCACAATTTCTATTTTTTTGAAAGTGTGTGAATCATATAACATATAACATATAACAACTACAGCATGGAAACAGGCCTGTCCGGCCCTACCAGTCCACGCCGACCATTCTCCCTGACCTAGTCTCATCTACCTGCACTCAGACCATAACCCTCTAATCCCCTCTTATCCATATACCTATCCAATTTACTCTTAAATAATAAAATCGAGCCAGCCTCCACCACTTCCACCGGAAGCCCATTCCATACAGCCACAACCCTCTGAGTAAAGAAGTTCCCCCTCATGTTACCCCTAAACCTTTGTCCCTCAATTCTGAAGCTATGTCCCCTTGTTGGAATCTTCCCCACTCTCAAAGGGAAAAGCCTACCCACGTCAACTCTGTCCGTCCCTCTCAAAATTTTAAAAACCTCTATCAAGTCCCCCCTCAACCTTCTACGCTCCAAAGAATAAAGACCCAACCTGTTCAACCTCTCTCTGTAGCCTAAGTGCTGAAACCCAGGCAACATTCTAGTAAATCTCCTCTGTACCCTCTCCATTTTGTCGACATCCTTCCTATAATTTGGCGACCAGAACTGCACACCATACTCCAGATTTGGCCTCACCAATGCCCTGTACAATTTCAACATTACATCCCAACTTCTATACTCGATGCTCTGATTTATAAAGGCAAGCATACCAAACGCCTTCTTCACCACCCTATCCACATGAGATTCCACCTTCAGGGAACAATGCACAGTTATTCCCAGATCCCAGATTTTTTCCGTTCACAACTAAACTGGGAAATGAGAAAAGATCAAGAACTGAACAACCAACCTTTTGCCTATCCTGTGGACCCCGCACTCTGCTGTCATTGTGAAAGAGTGGAATGTCCTAGTAGTTTTGGTTTACATCCAAATGAGTTCAAAATAATATGTGTTCCATTTTCTGCTTCACTTGCACTTGTTCTGCTCTTTACTACCATAGGTTTGACATTCGAGATTGCTAGGCACTTTACAGAAGTTAAAAGGATGTCACAAGCCTAGTAGTCATATTCGTAGTAGTAGTTTCTGTATAATTTAGAGTTTTTTGAAAGGGGATTTTTATGTCCCTCAATAAAAGGCAAATGACAATGTACTACTTGCTATTGCACTGCAATGGTCTCATCTTTCTCCACCCACCACTGTGATTTCGACTGAAGTAAAATATAATTCCCATAGGAAAGTCCCCTCTGTTTCTGTTTTTTCCAAAGAGGAGGATGAGAAACATGAATGTAATGTCAGGTAAATTAAGCTACAAAAGGTGCTCTGTTCCCAGCCACTGGTTTCGACAAATCAGTATCTACAGGCAGCAATGAACATACTTGATGTGGCAGATGGTTCATCCGTGATGGCCTATGATGTGTATGTGTAATCGTACTCTATAAACCAGACAATCTCAGTGTATTGTGCTCACATTGGCACTGCATGAAAGAAGCATACCAGGATAATGCACAACCAGTGTTGGTCTGATAACGGTTGCAGGCTCTGACACATCAATGGAACTATGAGGTTGGGCAGTGATAAAAAACAAGAGTCTTCATCTGTCCAGTGGGACATCTCGAGACCATACATTGTTCAGCTACTGCTTTGCTATTTAGCCAATGGAGATGGCTTTTGGCAACTTTACCTATCTCTCTCCCCCCCCCCCCTTCTCTGAATTAGCTTGTCCAGTGCTGCCTCTTCTTTCAACTTTTTGGGGCAGCTCTGTTATTTGAAAGTTATGTAAAACTGATCTATCCTGAGTAAGTTTCTGATTAGTGGCCAGATTTTGTATAGTCTACTGTTTGCATTGATATCAGTGACAAGATCAATATGTATAATTTAATTCACATGACTAAAATAAAATTAACTTTCCATTACCACATTTTTGTTCATGAGACCTTGTTGAGTCCTCATTGACTGCAACATTTTTAACATTATGTTGAAATACTGTACCTAAATTCTCTGTAAAATTATTTAGGACATTCTGAGGTTATAAAAATCCAAACTATGTTTCTGTTTTAATATTTGAACACATTATTTTCATTCAGTAGTCTCACATTAACCATTGATTTTATGAACCTGTCAGGTTTATGCTATCAGTTTATTGAACTCTATGTATCTCAGAATATGCATTTGGAGAAGTAACTTTCATAGATGAAAAATGGCACACTATTTACCTTGCTTTGAATAGATAACAGAATATTGATGAAAATAAATTACCGTTTGTGTAATCTTCTGCATGCTACCACCTTAGACATAATATCTATACCTAGGATCTTAATCAATGTGATGACAACATTGTTAAATTTGATTTAATTTGATTAAATTTGAAAGTAGCTGGAAAAATTAGTTTGTAATTGTTGAGCTTGCTCTGGAGAAGTAATATAAAATCAGAACTTGAGTTCAATAAGAAACTGCCCCATTAAGATGATACGTCGAATGTTCTTAATATTTTACAATTAAAACCATATATTTAAAAAAATTCCTCAACAATACCTCAACAAAGTTGGGTCAACTTGCCATTTTAGCAGAGCAAACAGGAAAATCTCTGGTGATGTTTTGTTTTGGATTAGATGTTAAAATAAGGTCATGTCTGGTTATTCATCTGGAAAAATCCAATGATGGTTCAATCCTCATTCATTATCGCATATAAAAGCAGAGTGGTCATTTATCTAATTACTAGGAGTAGATCTATGTTATAAATAAATTGCTTGTATCTCAATAATTGCACAAAACGATAATCCATAGGAAGTGTTTTAGGAAGTTTCAAGTTATTGATGAAATCTTTCATTTTCCTCTCCTGAAGGTATGCTTTTAATGTTTAGTTTGAGATGAACATGAATAAAAACTTTCTCATGATACTTGTGTTCATTGTGCACAGGTGTTTTTTGTTAGCATCATGGGGAGGAGGGGTGAGTGAGATATTTATTCCTCGTTTGTGGAATCTGGACAAAACAGATTAGAATCTCTCCAGCTCTGGGGAGTCTTGCCACTCACGGGATGGGAGGGGAAAAAGGGCTAGATGGATGTGTTGGTTCCTCAACCAGTCCTAATCAAAATAGTTCCTGGTGGAATAGTTCCTGGTTAAAATAATTTCTGGTGGATTGAACCTTTGTTTTAAGGTGGCATGTTCAGGTTTAACACTGCTATTTTAAGTATTAATTTCAAGAGATAATTTGTATGGACAGTGATTATGTTTCTGTACCTGTAATCCAGGTTAGGGAACATATATTCATATCAACAGTTTAGTTTATTATCACGTGTACCGAGGTACAGTGCAAAACTTTTGTTGCATGTGGAATGCAAATTTAATTCATAAAATAAATCTGGATTTTACAAACAAAGGTAGGGGCGGTGAGTATGAAACCAGCAAATTGGGAGCGATGAAAAGAAATGACTCAGTAATATCTATTCTGGAAGGAAAAATAAGATTGTAATCGTTGTTGAGCTTGCCCTGAAATATCCTAACAAGCCAGTCACTTGTGTCAAACCACGATAAACATTATATGAAATTGGGCAAGACATCTGGTATAAACCTAACCATCAGACTTGAACACGAGAGAGGCAAGCAAAACATAGTTGATGCTATTCATGCCTCATCAACAATATCTGAATGCTTGTGACAATTAGGCGATGCTCGCTCACAGACAATTCATGCAATTGCTCTTAATCCTAAGAATAGATCAATTTCTATATTCACCATGACAGGGTACAAACCATCATTAACAATAATCTTCAGTTGTGATTCCAGTCCACAGACTACGGAGATGGAGCATCCAGCCATCCATATTGCTCATTAAACTATGAACAAATTAGCTGTGTTTTTATCATATGCAGAATATAAATGTGCTCAAAACAAAGCCCATGTGTCCCGAGTCTTTAGTTAATCAACGATAAAAATTGGATTAAAACTTTGCCATTTACAACCTCTAAATGAGCAGTACATCATGAAGTGGATAATGAATTAAAGTTTCACTGGAGCACTGTATTTGTAAGTAAAAGATAGGCTGGATGACTGGCCCTTGTAAAGATTGGGGTCTGTTAGCTGTAGTCCACAAACCCTTCAATGTGTGGAACCAGTGCTTCTGCCACTGATCACATTGGGGGTAGAAACAGGGAACTGCAGATGCTGATTTACCAAGGAAAGACACGAAATGCTGGAGTAACTCAGCTGGTCAGGCAGCATCCCTGGAGAAAATGGATTGGTGACATTTCGGGTTGGATCCTTCTTCCAATTTCACAGAGGGGAACAGTGAGAGAGGGTCACCCAGAGCTACTAGGTGTGATTGCTCCCCTCAGTTGGTGATGGGTGGAGCCTACCCCAGAGAAATGCACCACCTTCATGTTTCACTCCACTCATCCCATGGAGACAAGACATTCTCTCCAGGAGAATGACATAGTAGCTGCTATTTGTGAAACCTGTATGTCAGGTGTTAACACTATTAAAGAAGAGCAAACTACAGTGATTTCTTAAAGCAAGGCTGGAACAATTTCATTGCTCTTTTTTAAATCCTGGATTTGGCCACAAGCATTACTTACAGTGCCCCTAAAATGCCCAATGTCTAGTGTTACTTGCAAACTTGCTACAGACAAAGAATTGAAACTGAGACTTCTTAACAATGTTGAACATCTGCTCACTTAACAAGTCCATAACTCCATTGAATATGTGAAATTGGGCATGTGGATTTTTAAAGCTAAATTGAAATATCTGGTTGTAGGAAGCAGATTTTATAAATAAAATTGTTCATTTGCAGCTTGATGTATCAAACTCTTATGCTGAAGCTGGTAGTTAAACACAGCTCTGAGCATGCAATGTAATGAATGAACTTAAATGTACAAAATGAATGTTTTTTTTTTAAATTGTAAAACAAAATTTTGCTTTGTAGATGATGTGCTGAGTAAAGATGCTGGGGAATGTGTAATCTGTTTGGAGGAGCTTCTGCAAGGAGACACAATAGCCCGACTTCCTTGTCTGTGTATCTACCATAAAAGGTAAGTAGATTCTTCAACAAAGTACTGAATTTGGTGTACTGAATGATGACATGTTTTGCATCTTTGAATGATTTCAAATCCCACGATTTTTTAGTTTATTTTAAAGATTATCAACTGATTACTTGTAAGATGTACCTTTTTGCCTATAACGTCTAGACGGGACATGTTGGTCGGTGTGGGCAAGTTGGCCCGAAGGGCTTGTTTCCAGGCTGTACGACACTCTCAGACGCTATAATTTCATTTTTAGGGCTCCAATCCTGAGTCACAGAGTTATGAATCGTGGTGAAGGATAGGTTAGTTTGACAAATATGTATGATTATTGATCATTGTTGGCATATGAAACTAGTCCTAGAAATATACCAGGTGTACTTCTGTTCTTAATTTGCATGAAAACAATTAATTACAAGACAAATTATTGTTATTATGGGTCGTCTTGTGATGCCACTATTTGCTCTCTGCAGCAGCATAGCTCTATTATGGCAACTAACCGTAGGATTAAGTTAATGAATTAAGGTGTGATTAAGATTTGAATTTATCTGACCACTTCCCAGATAGGAGGACAGCCAGCCTCATTTGAACACAAGATGATGTTTTATTGGGTTTTTCAGATATTCGGGTGTAATTTGGTTGGCACTACTTTTGTTTCTATGATGGGTTCCATATATAGCACATTGAAAAGTCAGCCGAGCTGTTAATAATAGGACAAGTAATGATAATATTTCATATTTAGCTTACCAAGTGAGCTTTTGGATTTATTTCACTGTTTCTGAAGGTGATTGGTAAGAGTAATTTTTTTAATAAATAAAATCTTGCGCTCAAGGTTAGGGTGCCAGTGCTTTGCATTTTTTTTAAACTTTACTAGCATGAAACATTCTGAGTTCGAATATGGTGCTGATTAGAGGCGAATTGAGCCACGTTTATGCCATACGCCATATCATAAACCAGGGAAACAGACACTCCAATAACAAAAGTAATGTGATAATCGTAAGGCACGTTATATGCCAAATTAACACTGACGTGGCAATAATATGTCAGAAAAAAATCATGAAATGTCAGAGGAAAGATTTTCTAGATCTGTGTCTTGAACTGATTTTTAAAAAGGCATTTTTAGACCTTGTGTGCTATGGGAAAGAGTTAATAAATAATCTAGCAAGGAAAAGAGATCATAATCTAAAATTTGACAAAGGTTGAAGGTTAATTAGACCAATTTGAAATTAGGGCCCTACGAAACTAATTGAGAAAGTATTAGGCACAAGTTTGCTGTGATTCATTGTAGCTAACAATGTTAAAGGTCAAAGGAAAAGGATTTTAACTTGCTCAAAAAGGATGGTAATCCTGAGGATAGGGAAATCTTCAAAACTTAGCAAGGGAAGACCAAGGCATATGTAGCGAAAATGAGCATAGAATGACAGAGCAATTTAGTGAGAACCATAAAAACAGACCACAGGAAACCATAAACCAGGGAAGCTGGTTTATGGACGGGGGGGGGGGGGGGGGGTTGCTTTCCTAGAAACGGTCCATATTGTGATTTTCTGAAACGTGAAACTATATCATATGTGCAAACACAAGTTGGAAAAAAATATGCTTTTATTTATTTACTTTTTTTCCATGCATTCCCTGAAAGTGAATTTCATACCATGTCTCAAAATTTTGAGTAGTGATTTGTGAATGTTATGGGGGGAAATTCCCGTTACCCGAATGGCCGTAAGGTGGGGGGGGTCGCCTAAATAAAAGCTTCCATGGATATGTAAAATGGAAATGACTCAGCGAGTTTGTTGTGGGTCCCCTGCACACTGCGAGGTGAGAAATTATTTTTTGCAATTAAGCAATATATATATTTGGAAATAAGTAAGTACATATATTTTGTCTTCCTGGAAGAAGACACAAAATCCTCCATCAGTTAGTGAGAACTAAAGAGCTAAAGGAGACTAAAGAAATGAGCATTAATTTTAACAAATGGAATTGGACTAGTAAGTGGAACTAAAAGCCAATACATTCCCAGGACTTGCATCCTAAGGTTGTGAAATAGGTGGATGCATTGATCAAAATTCCATAGATTCTAGAACTTTTCCCACATTGGAAATGTAATCCCTTCATTTAAGAAATGAAGGAGTGCCAAAGGGACTCCTTGTAGAATAGTTAGACCAACACAAGTAGGAATGAAATGCTGGAAACTATCCGAAAGGAGCTGGCACACTCAAAAAAAAAGGATTGGGCAGGACCAAAATGGATTAAGGAAAAATAAATCATGTTTGATAAATCTTTTTTTTGTTTCTTGATGCTTACACAAAATGTGTAAGGGTGAACTAATTGATGTAGTGAATGTCTACTTTCAAGCCTTTTGATAGGATACCACCATATAAAATAAGTACGTACGTATACTGGGCATACTCTGAGGATGTACAGGTATGTAGGTTAATTGGCTGGGTAAATGTAAAAATTGTCCCTAGTGGGTGTAGGATAGTGTTAATGTGCGGGGATCACTGGGCGGCACGGACTTGGAGGGCCGAAAAGGCCTGTTTATGATATGATATGATATGATGTGAATTGAAGTCGACTAATGAGCAGAATACAGGCACTAGGAGTAAATAAGTCAATTTGGGTTGGGAGGCTATGATTGTTCTTGGGGCAGGGATCATGCTCAGATCCAAACTGCTCATACTTTATATCAATGATTTGGATAAGGGAATCAAGTGCAGTAATCCGGATTTGCTGATGGCATAAAGTTGAGTGAGAGTGTGGGCTATGTGAAGAATGCAGGAAATCAGGTCTCTGTACTTGCCTGTGAATGGGCAAGAACATGGCAGTCTGGAGAAGGGTCTCGATCCGAAATGTCACCCATTCCTTCTCTCCAGAGATGCTGCCTGTCCTGCTGAGTTAATACTGCATTTTGTGTCTATTTTAGATGAAATATAATGTGGGAAAAAATATTAAGACCTTCCATTTTAGTACAGAAGGCATCTTTTAAAAGTTGCAAGTTTGAATAGTGTTGACATTTAAAAGGGCCCAGATGTCTTTGTACACACATTTTTGAAAATGCCAAGATTCAGTAAGCAATTTGGAAGTTGGAGTTAGGCACAAAATGCTGGAGTCACTCAGTGGGACAGGCAGCATCTCTGGAGAGAAAGAATGGGTGACATTTCGGGTCGAGACCCTTTTTCAGAATTTGGAAGTTGGTCTTTATTGCAAAACTATTTGAGTGCGAGAGTAAAAATGTTTTATTATGTATATATTGGGAATATTATCTCACTACCTCAGGATTTGTTTTCTTTTGATAGAGAGAATGCAATGATATTTACCAAATTGATTCCTAGAATGCAGGGGAATTGATCAATGAAAAGAGATTAAGTGGACTGGGCCAAAACACTTTAGAATTCTAAAGAATTGGAGAATATTTCATTGAAAAATACAGATTTATTTTACAGGCTTGACTGGATGGATGCAGAGATTATGTTTTCCCTGGCAGAGATTCTAGAACCGGGGGTAACAGTCTCAAAGTAGGGACACGACCATTCAGAATATATATGAAAAGAGATTTATTTATCCAGAAGATTGTGGTATTCTGTACCCAAGAGGATTATGGTACTCTGCATCCAAGAAGGTTGAGGTACTCTGTCCCCAAGAAAGTTGTGCAATCTGTCACTGGGGTGGCGATCGATAATTATGGGATAATTATGTGTATATGACAAATAAACGACTATTGACTATTGACAAAGGAATGAGGGATGTTGGGTTAGTACGGAAATGTACTACTGAGGTCTAAGTCAGGGATGATATAATTGAATGTGGTGGGTCTGAAAGGCTAAATGACCTGCTCGTACTACTTGTGCTTGCATGTAATTTGTCCAAATCTAGCATACTATGTGTTGAGGGCACAAAGTGCTGTAGTAATTTAGTGGATCAGGAAGCATCTCTGGAGTACATGGATAGCTGATATTTTGGGTCAGAACCCTTTCCTTACAACGGGAACAGAGATGCTGCCCGACCTGTTGAGTTGTGTGTCCTTTTGTATAAAGCAGCATCTGCAGTTTCGACTCTACAGTGTGTTGAGTTGGGCAGTAGTTAAACATCGGTACTTCCATATCAATATATTTTGCAGTCAGATCTGGCTTGGTTCCTGTTTGATACTAGAAAAAGACCAGAATTAGAAAATTCCAGAATAATTCAAATGTGATGTACCCTAGCTGTTCTTTTGACTTTTCTACATTAAAAGTTGTTTAATTAAACAAAAAACATTTTGATCGTTTTATTTTCTTAACCAAGCTATGCACGCCGCATCTAACATTTAGGTAATTATTTTTGTAATGCTGAACAGCTTGTTTTCAGTCCAATCTAGATAAAGCAAAATCAAAAGTGTGTTGCATGACGCTCTGGAATACCAAAAAATAGCAGGACATTGTGCTGTATTTGCACTGATTATTTCCCACCAAGGTGGGTGGGCGAGCGGGTTATTTGTAGGTTATTAATATATAATTGGAGAATTCAATTTTCATTGATGAACACTGTTGGGTTGTAAGCTGTTCCACCAATTTGCCTGTGGCCTCATTCAGCAATGGAGGACGCCCAGGACTGAAAGGTCAGTGTGGGAATGGGGAGAGGAATTAAAATGGTCAGCTACCAGGAGATCCAGCAGGCCTTACAGATCAAGCGTAAGTGTTCACCAACACGGTCATCTATTTTTTGTATGGTCTTGCTGATGTAAAGGATATTTAAGAGGTGCATGTGAACCTCTGTCTCACCTTGTAGGACTGCTGGGGTCCTGGATGAATGTAAGGGTTGAGGTATTGGGGCAGGTGTTATTACCTCCTGCAGTTGCAAGGAAAGGTACCCGAGGAGAGGTTGCTTTGGGTGGGAAGGGATGAGCGAACCAAGGCGTCGAGTTGTGGAAGTCTCTTGTGGAAAGGGATGAGGATGGACTGATATGACTGGTGGTGGGGTTACATTGAAGATGGTGGAAATGTCAGAGAATAGATGTAGAGGCTGATGGAGTGGAAGGTAAGGAGCAGGGGAACTCTACCCTTATTCCGTCTGGGGGGAGCGGGAGCTGAAGTAATGGATGCAAAGGAGACACGGGGAGGAATCGGGGAAGAAACAATGTTTTGTAAAGAAAGAGGATATCTTGGATGTCCTTGAGCGGAAAGCCTCATCTTGGGACCAGATGCAGCGGAGAAATTAAGAGTAAGGTATGACGTCTTTGCAAGAGGCAGGATGGGAGGAGGAGTAGTCTAGGTGACTTTAGGAATCTGTGGGTTTATAGTAGACATAAGTTGATAGTCTGTCCCCTATGATGGAATTGGAGAGATCAAGAAAGGGGAGAGAGGTGTCAGAGATAGTCCAATTTGAGGGTAGAGTGGAAGGTAGTCCAATCTCAAGCGATGGTGTGCCATCACAGAGAGGAAACATTCACTCTAATCTATTAAGGGAAATCATTCACAGTTAACTGTAATATGTAGAGCACAAGAGATTTGAGTAGAGAAGTGAGGTGAGGGCAAAGATAGATTAAAGTGAAAAGAAAGCTTTGTGAAATGTAGTACTACCTTGTTTTTAATCGAGTATTGGCCTTATTTTGTGAGAGGTTATATATATATATATATATTTTAATGTGCCTTTTCCTTCCTGGACACCTGTTTTTTCAGAATTTGCTTGTAATTCGGAACAGGTCCTGTGGTGTGTGCTCAGACTGGACCCTTGTGCATTAAGGCACATTAGCATTTGCTTGTTCAGATGTTTCCTCGTTGTGCTCCTGGCTATTCTGAAATAGTTGATTTTATTTGACTGGTCAAAGATGTTCAAGGATGCGCACAGAACACAATGAATAATTCACTTGTGGATCAACTCTTGTGGCAAGCAAGGTCCTAAAAAATGTCACAAAAACAAAATACTGTGGATTTTGTGGCTAGAAATATGAAATAAAACTGAAAATGTTGTAAACACCCTGCAGCTCAGGCAGAGTTTGGCCAGTGGAAAATGTTCTCATATCTGATTATTTGCTTATGGGTTAAAAAAAAACCTTTGACAAAAAATATTGGGGGCAGTGTTTGACATATGGGAATATTGTGTTCTGCCCTTCTTTCCTTTGTTGTAGAGCGGCCTACTATCAGGTGAATCAGAATATAGAAAAACGTGGTAATACAAGCACTGAACGTGAGAAGGGAAGTCAGGCAGACAAATAGAAAGTTGAGGAGTTGGTATTTCTGTCCAGAATTGGTCTTGTCCTTGAAATTATTATTTAATTAGATATTAATTTGTGGTCATTTGCCTGGCGGGCTTTGATTTATTAGATTAGAACTGGGACTATTCAAATACCATTCTGTAGGAATATAGCACCAGGGGAACACAGAGTAGATTTTGTTGTTAGTCACCAGAGGGGAACACAGCAAAATCCAGCCTTAAAACCTGATTTTGTTGAAACTGGCCACAGGAAAACGCTGCCAAAATGAAAGTAAAACATAATTAACCACAAGTGTATTGTTTTGTGCATCTGCCTGTACAGTCTTCATAGGTATTGAAAACACAGTAAAGAGAACTGTGCAGTAAAGAGAACTCTTTACTGTGCAGTAAAGAGAACACAGCAGCTTCAATATCTGTGTGGTATAAATTCATTTCTCATCCATGTAATTTGGGGTCCACTCAAATTTCCAATTCCAGCTACTGAACTGCACTATGTTAGATTATATTAAATCAGATTCTGGTTTGATGAATGAAGACAAGAATTTTTCCCCCCAGTAAAGTTGCAAATTCAGTACAAATCAGGCAGGGATCTCTTTCTTATGTTGCGTAAACAGGATTTCCTAAATCATGAACTGTCAAACTTACTTCCTCACTTTTCTTTTGTCTTGTTTAATTTCTCACTGGAATATTTGCTGTTTCTCATCATGAAATTCCTGGTATTGATGAATTTCACATATTTGCAGTATTTTTAACCTCTGAAGATTGAGCTTTGTCTGCTCATAATTGATGCTATTTTGAAATTGTCCAAGATCCTGTCAACAAACTTCTGCCATTTCAACTCAGCCTCAAACCAATTCTGGTTAGGTGACAGCCGGCTCATTAAATGCTACATTCATTAATGCAGTTTTAAATTGAGAATGGGCAATTGTTCAGTGTTCAAACAAAAATAAAGCTTGTCTTCTGACCAATATTTCCCATAACATGTAGAAAAAATATATAGATAAACATAACTCCCTAAGCTGGTTAGTAATTGTGAGTCTGAAGAAGGGTCTCGACCCAAAACGTCACCCATTCCTTCTCTCCAGAGATGCTGCTTGTCCCGCTGAGTTACTCCAGCAGTTTGTGTCTACCTTCTAGTAATTGAGATATGGTTGCATTACAATGCAGAAAGCACCTGCTAAAAATACAACAATCTTTCTGTACCCAATTGTCAAACCTGTCTTTCAAATGTGTCCAGCATGTCACATGCCAGCAGAAGAAAAATGCTTTCAAATTTACATTTTAAACTTTTATCCATTTTAGAAAGTAACATTTTCCAGAAGGGAATTGATTAATTATGCTCATTTTGCATTTCGGTCTAAACAGACTATTATTTTTTTTAATTCTTCCTCTCACCTACCTGAAACTATATCCAACATATCAGTTTTAAACCTGCAGCAATGGTGTCACTTTATCTAATCCTATTGGGTAAATGTTCTGCTCCATTAAGAAGATGGAAAGCACTGACACTGTTCACGCTGAGAAGCTGCTGCTACTGCCAACAAAACTGGTCGCAAATCAAATAAATCTCACTGCAGAATTGGAGCCCTGTTATGAACTTCGACAGGAGGCTGATAATTATTTTCTTATAACCTTTATGGAAATGGTTATGGTGCTTGGTTTTACCTGCCATGGGCTAATATCCTCGAAATCCCTCGATTGGATTATTGGCTTGTAGTCGTACTGAACCAGTTCTGAGGCCATTTCAGATTCATCTGATACTTACAACGGCAGAACAGTATGCGATAACATTACCCAATTGATGTGGTTCAAATGCAGTTTTCAATTGACGTTACAGTTAATTACAATAACTAATATTACAATTCTGTCTATACAAACGCAAAATCCACTATTTTGACGCAAAAGCCACACTACATTAGCTAGGATTCTACATTGCGATGCAGAATGGGTCCACCTCAGACAGCTGAGGAAATTCAATGCTTCTACTCTGGGGCTGTAGAAAGCATCTTGTCCGGGAACATCACAGTCTGGTTTGGGAACAGCTCTGCCCAGGACAGGAAGGCCCTGCAGAGAGTAGTACGTTCGGCTGAATGCACCATAGGAACTACACTCGCCCCCCTGCAGGACTTATACATCAGGAGGTGCAGATCAAAAGCAAGCAAGATTATGGGGGACCCCTGCCACCCCAGCAACGGACTGTTCCAGCTGCTACGGTCAGGCAAACGCCTCCGCTGTCAACGGAGAGGATGAGACGGAGTTTCTTCCCACTAGCCATCAGGACTGTTAACCATTATATCTCCAGGAACTACTTTTTTTTTCTGTATTAATTTTAATTTTTATGCTGTAATTGTAATTTTTTTTGCACAATCCGCAGGCATTGCCACTTTCATTTCACTGCACATCTTGTATGTGTATGTGACAAATAAACTTGACTTGACTTGACTTGACTTGAAGCAGGATTGGCAAGGATAATGAGCTAAATTCTAGATGTTTAAAAAATGAATTTTCTATGGTACTTTAATGAGGGGACCAATAACTTTAACACAGTAAATTTAAATTACCATTACCAGGATGCGCTTTAAATTACTTAATTTAATAACTATTAGAATTTATTTAGTTTCTTATTGTCACAGGTACGGTGTGCTATCCAGTCAACGAGAATACTGTATGTGATTACAATCAAGCCGTCCACAGTTTACAGACACAGGATAAAGGGTATAATGTTTTGTGATAGACAAAGTCCAGTAAAGTACGATTAAAGATAGTTTGAAGGTCTCCATTGAGGTAGATGGGAGGCCACGGTCGCTCTCTAGTTGGTGAGAGGACGGTTCAGTTCTGCCTGTGTGGGAGTGGTGAGAAGAGGGAGTGACCGGGATGAGACTGATCTTTGATTATACCGGTGGCCTTGCCGAGGTAGCCTGAAGTCTAGAAGGAGTCAATGGAAGGGAAATTGGTTTACGCGATGGACTGGGCTGCATCCGAAACTCTCTGCAATTTCTTGCGGTTTTGGACGGCACAGTTCCCAAACCATGCTGTGATGCATACCAATAAAATGCTTTCTACGGCACATCTGTAGAACTTGGTGAGGATTATTGGGGACGTGCCACACTTCCTATGCCTTCTAAGGAAATAGAGGCATTGGTGTGGTTTCTTGGCCATTGCTTCGATGTGGCTAGTCCAGGACTATATCAATTGGCATAATCTTGCATTTTTATGATACAAAAATGCCCCAATACCTAACAATGTTGTATTAAGGCAAGCATTGGTAGAAAACCAAAGGTAAAAGCATCTGGAAGTTCAGTTGTGTATTACATGTTTTTTAGTGCACTATGCAATGGAATTGTAGTGTTCGGCTGATTATGTGCCACAATTAATATAGAGCAACTGTATATAGAACAAAATGAACATTTGATCATTGCCTAATGCACATGCCATGCACCCAAACCGTACAGGGTGCATGGCAACATAATTTGTTTGCAGTGCACAATGGATGCCTCCCTTGATATTTATTTAAATGTATGGAGTGTGGGTCACACGCAAGAACAAAGCTGCGACCTATGCTATTTAAAATAGTCATTTCTATTGTGGTTTCTTGGGGAGTCAGCTGCAGCACAGTTCAAAAGAATCAACCATGCCACACATCAAAACTGAAAAGATTCCTGAATATTCTAAACATTTCACAGGTGAGGTCTAATGTCTGTTAAAAACAGAGTAGGTTTAGCTGGACAACTGGGTCCATGATCCCAGACATCTCCAATTCATTGTGACCTGTGCCCGTAGTAAATATGGCATTTGGCAGCAGGTAGACACAAACTGCTGGAGTAACTCAGTGGGTCAGGTAGCATCTCTGTCGAAGATGGATAGGTGATGATTCGGTCGGGACCACGTCACCTATCCATTTTCTCCAGAGATGCTGCCTGATCAGCTGAATTACTCCAGCATTTTGTTTCTATCTTTTGATATTAACCAGCATCTACAGTTACTTTTTTTACAACTTGGCTGCAGGAGGGTTGATGCCTGCCATGTCTCCTATTACCAAACTAAAGGAAAGTGTGTGTTTGTGTGAGTAAGAGGGAAGGAGCAGCTGAATAGCTGCAAGTGAATATTTGGGCATGATTGCTAGAGTAATGGTTAATTGTGTGAATGCAGTAATACATTTGTTGGTAGATGGGATATGTTTGTGGATCAAATGTGCCAGGGCATTAATAATTTTCCTGTGGGCAATTATTATGGGCAATATGCTAACATTTTGTCCTTTGCCAGGTCCTTAATATCCCAATCAAAGGGGTGTACAGTTAAAATGATGTTCTGCACTCTGCAGGGGGAGGGGTGTCAAGAAAATCACCAGGAATCAAGGTGAAATCTCATTGGGAGGAAATGGCAAAGGACAAAATGTTACCAGCTCTTCTTCACCAGATGCAGCAACACCAGAAAATGGACCATCAGCAATTTCTTTAAACTATTTTGGCATATTTGTTAATTCTTGCTCAAATATTTATAAAACACATATATACAGGTACCTGTGAAAATCATTGAACACTTGTGACGAGAATACCAAACTATTTCAGATAACCAGATGGAATCTGAGTGCTCCAAACCTCTTCACCAAGTAGTAGCATCATTAAACATAAAGGCAAAAACTGTCCGTGAAAGGATGCCATGTTAAATTTAATGATGTGCAAAGTCATTCCCAGCAAATTCCTTGCTATTTTCACATAAATAATGATGTAACGAAATATAATGATTTTTTTTGTAATGATTATATAAGCTATTTACTTTCAGAAGTAATTAGAATAGACTGTGAGAACCATTGAAGTTGGCATTTCCTTCTGTGCAGGTGGTGCATTGATCCCATGCCTGGCGTCTCCACAGCTGACTCTCTGGGTGCTTTTGTAAAAACGGAGTATATTAGAGGCAGAGTGTGCAACAAAATGGAACAAAAGTTGAGTATTTTTAAATAAACATCTTCCCATTGGCAGCGATCACAACTCCTCAAGGTGAATTGCTGCTGGGTTTGGATGTGCCGTTAGTGGAGCAATGCAGTGCAAATCAGAAGGGACTGCTTTGTGTGCCTGCCAAACAAGTTGGAAAAGAAGTGGAGCAAAGAGAAACAGGTGTAGAATTACAGTCTACTTTATGTTTTGAGGATACATCAGCCAGGAAATGCCTCCATGCATTAAAGCAGCTTTGCACATCACTTGGACATTTTGTGAAAGTCTCAAAGAGTAGGAACTGCAGGTGCATATACTATGATGGATCCCTTGAACAGAAGATGGACACAAAATGCTGGAGTAACTCAGCGAGACAGGCAGCATCTCTGGAAAGAAGGAATAGGTGACATTTTGGGTTGAGACCCTTCGTCAGACTGTGTCAGGGAAGAGGGAGATACAGAAATAAGGAAGTGTAATGTGAGAAAAAGAGACAAGGGGAATGGAAATCGAGGAAAATGTAGAATAGATCATTGTTAGCTAGGAGAAGGTAACAACAAAGCAAACAGAGATAAAATGTAGATGAGGACAATCAATCTAGTCGGAGAACTGGGAAGGGGGAAGGGATGAAGAGAGAGGGAAGGTAAGGATTACTTGAAGTTAGAGAAGTCAATATTCATACTGCTGGGGGGTGTAAGCTTCCCAAGCTGAAATATGAGGTGTTGTTCCTCCAATTTGCACTGAGCCTTACTCTGACAACGGTGGAGGCCCAGGACAGAAAGGTCAATGTGAGAATGGGAGGGGGAAATAAAGTGTTTAGCAACCGGGAGATCAGGTAGATTTAGGCAGAGGTTTTCAGTAAAAAGGATCGCCAAGCCTGAGCTGGCTGTGACGATCACATCTACTAAAGTGCATGCTCACGCTGCACAGTGAGGCTTGCATACAGCGTTTTTGAGTTTCACTGTGGGAAGTTGTCTGGAGCTGGCACAGGGTTTCAGGGCACCTGTTGATATGTTGCAAGTTCTTACAGCTTTCATTATGTGGTCCTTCAAGTACGATCTTTCAATTCTTTTATCAGAGCCCTTGGGAAGGAAAAAATAATACTTTTTCAATCGCACTCTGTCATTTATTAATATACATTGTCACAAAGTTGAAGTTGGATCTAGATCAGAACTACACAGATTCTCGAAGTAAATTATTCTGGTACAGTTTTAAGAAATAAATATTTTGCATTTCTTGCAAAGGAGACAATGAGTGCACACCGTTGCAGGTTTAAGTGCGCATCATTTTGAGCCGTGGAGGAAAGATGCTGTATTGCCATCTATATACTAAAACTCTCATTTGTTTGTTCCTGAACTACAGCCAAAATGGTACACGATAGCGCGACAGTTTTAGGTCCCCCTTACTCACCGTCATCCCTTTGGTGCTAATGAAAGAAGTTTCATTGAAATCGGTGTTATATTTTTTGTTATTCACATTTTAAAGTTTAAATCTATCTCCTGGGGAAGGGGGGTGGAGGGAGGGGAGGGGAGGGAGGGGGGAGGATAAGGGGGGTGGAGTGGGGAAGGGGGAGGGGAGGGGTAGGGGGGAGGGAGGGAGGGGAGGGGAAGGGGGGGAGAGGAGAGGGTGCTGAACCAATGAAGGAGAGGTTTGGGCCCAACGGGTCCACTTGGTCTAGTGTCTTTATATAACTGAGGTAATGATGTTTTAATGCACGTGTTGCCTTGGTCCTGGAAGTAGTGGCTTTGAAGCTGTTGCTTGGCGTCTTGCCTCACCATATAAATGGCACATTTTGCAATCGTATTGCCATGATGGGAAATGGTTTATCTGCAAATGGGCTACTGTGTGGATCTGTGCATTGTCCAGATTGGTTTTAAGCTTCTCAATACATCTTGACGCCATATCCACTGATTTTCTGACCCACTACTGCTTAGTGCCTTGCAGATGATGAAGATGCTTCTGTAAGATAGGACAGCAGCCAATTGCCACAAAGTACTCAGGTCTTATGTGCTTATGTAACTAATTGAATTTGGTTTTTGCTTCATGGTCAGCTAGTGGATGTCCTTGGGGGATTTTCAATAATAATGCAATTAATCACTGTGGTAAGGTGGTTAGACACTTGGTGCATTGCATTATGTAGCATGAATGTTGACAGTAGCCGTGCTGTTGATACAGGTTTCATACAGAGACAGCAATGTTGATTGCACCTGTAAAGAATAATAAATGCAGAAGAACATCAACACTCTGCAGTATGTTGCCTCTATCCTTCCAGGTAGTCAAGGTCATAGATTGGGAAGGAGTTATTGAAAAATGGTGACATTGGTATACATTGCAGCTATGATGTGTTGATGGTGGACTTGAAGGAATGGTGGACATGATGCACCATTGAAGCAGATTCCTTTTCTCCTTGATATGTTGAGTATTTTTGGAGCTGGTCAGTAGCGATTGCTTCAGCAGGCACCCACTCAAAAAAGCTTTCCACACTTTGTGGAAAGCTTATGTCTCTGCACAAACCATGCGGTTGTCACACTTACTAGTACTTCAATGAAACTATGCATCAATGACAGATAAATTAGTGAAAATTAGTGTTTCCCTTGTAGTGTGTGGAAAGCTTTTGGGGAGTTATTTATGACTGTAGTAGAACTGCAGAACTATTATTTGACATGTTGAATGCAGGATTCGCTATCTGCATGCGGCATGTTCTTGGTTCTTGGTCCTCCAAAATATTCCAAATGGAATGTTCCTCTGCCGCTTAGCATTCAAGCCATTGTATTGTTTTTGTACCTTTGGGTTGATATCTCATTTGGGAAACAATGCAATTCTGAACTTGCTCTTTTGAACTGATTTGAACTGATCGTACTGCTAATGAGCAACTGCTGGGTTCGCTTTTGATCCACCTCACTTAGTCTGCAGGTCATAAGATCATAAGTGATACGAGCAGAATTAGGCCATTCGGCTCATCAAGTCTACTCCGCCATTCAATCATGGCTGATCCATCTCTCATTCTCCTGCCTTCTACCCATAACCATTGGTTCCATTGGTGAGATGGTTCCTCACAATGCTTTACATGGAGGGTGTCCCCAAGATCAGGACCATGTGTTTGTCACACTTACTAATACCTTCATGAAATGATGTGTTGATGACGGGTCCGACGGTGAAAATTAAATTGAGTAAGTATTTTCTCTTGTATTAGTTCTGTTGCCATCTCATGCAAGCTCTTTCTGGTATACAAGTTCATCAAATCTCAGACAGTAGTGATGGTGCTATTATAATTTAGGATAGAGCAGGGGTTGAAGTCGTTCCCTCTCGTATCTTTTGTGCTTTTACAGCACTGAGCTTCACAGTGTACAATATGAAGGGATATAAATTAAGCTGCAGCAAGAGCTCGTAGTTGAAAGGCAGCAGGTATATTCCATGCCTGTGTTCAGCTTGATGCCATCGGCTACCATGTGCCCAGAATCTATCAATACAGTGAATTTCTTTCTTCCTATGATGATTAAGCAAATGATGGAAAAGGTGGAATAAAACATAGTAAGTGAATTGAGAATAATTGAAACCATAATTTTAAACTGAAGATGAAGACATGAGAAGAATTACAACATACCAAGATAACATACCAACAGCTATTAAATTGAAAGTCAATAGCTGCACTATTTTGTTTAAAAAACTGATATGTTCCATACAATCTGCATACATAGTAGCTTAGTGAAATCCTAACATTTTTATAAAATCAGAATTGGAAGAAAATATTAAGAGGAGAACATAATCTTTCATTTGTAATTAACAATCCCCAGGTATCTCTGCCAGTGCATCTCGGAATAAACAATTTATTTCCCAAGAATGTTGCAGTTTTCAATTGCCGTAGCAGTGGCCAAAATACCATGGATCAGAGATGCAGATGCCTGAAAATGTGTGATATGCTGCCACCTGCTGTTATTCTCAGAATAGAGTTCCATGGGAAATCAGTTGATGATCAGCTACAAAGAAAAATGATTGTAACTATGTTGTGCCTTATATACACATTAAGCACATTGGGACATGTTGTGAAGCTTAATGCAGCACTCAGGTTATTTACAGGAATAGCCCAAAGTCAATAGTGCAGAGGCTGGAAACCTGAAATGTAAACAGAAAATGCTGGAGATACTTAGCAGGTCAGGCAGCATCCTTGGAGAGAGAAGCACATGATCTTCCTCAGAACTGCTCCTTGGGAATTTGAAATATTGACCCTGTATCTCTTTTCACAAATGCTGCGTGATCTGCTCTGCATTTCCATTATTCTTTGTTTTATTATCCATGCCTGTGTTATTCATAGTCACAGAGTGATACAGTGTGGAAACAGGCCCTTCGGCCCAACTTGCCCACACTGGCCAACATGTCCCAGCTGCACTAGTCCCACTTGCCCACTTGCTACACTAGTCCCACCTGCCTGCGCTTGGTCCATATCCCTCCAAACCTGCCCTATCCATGTACCTGTCTAACTGTTTCTGAAATGTTGGGAAAGTCCCTGCCTCAACTACCTCCTCTGGCAGCTTGTTCCATACACCTACCACCCTTCGTGTGAAAAAGTTACCCCTCCGATTCCTATTAAACCTTTTCACCTTAAACCTATGTCCTCTAGTCCTCGATTCACCTACTCTGGGCAAGAGACTCTGTGCATTAAATAGGCTCTGTGCATTCAGAGCCAATTAAAAATTTGTGCCCTCTTATGTTTGAATGTTCCCCTAAACCACTGGTGCCCCAGCTTAACATTGCATGCAAAGGGCAGCTCAGTCACTGCTGTACTCTGCCTGTCAGTACCGCGCTGGCGTATCCCACCAGACGTGCTCAGATCCTAGGATAGAGCTTGAATCAATAATTCCTGACATGTTGGTGAATAGCGCCAACTGACCCATGCTGCCACTCTATCTATGACGGGTCTGTGTTTGAAAGCTACTTTTCTTGCTCGTGGCTACAGTGGGAATATTGTATCTATTGATATAGCTGCAAGGGGAAATCTGAGTTATCATGTAGGAGCCAGTTGATGCTTTCCAGGCAACTAAATGAAATATAACATTTTAAAAGACCTTTCTGACTTCTGATTTCAAGTGTTGTTTTAAAATAGGATGTGTACATTGTCTCCATGTAAACCTTTTGCATAATGTCCTACTTTCAAATTGTTAATTCCATTGCCAAACTATTGAACCAGCTGATGCACCTTTACTCTGCTTTCCACATCTCTGTAAGAATAGTATTGTTTGCAGCAGGTATACTTAACTATTATAAATTTTGTAATTAGAATATGAATTCAGCTATATTTTTTATTTTGATCTATTTATTTCTTTTATCTCCTTGTTTACTTAGTTTACAATTTCACAGGTTTCAAAGGCCTTTCATTGTCACATGTACCAATTAAGGTACAGTGATATGCGAATTACCATACAGCCATATTTTTAAAAATGCAACAAGACGCACAACTACATAAAGATTAACATAAACATCCACAACAGCGGATTCCCCACATTCCTCATTGTGATGGAAGGCAATAAAGTCCAATCTACTTCCTCTTTATTCTTCCACGGTCGGAGCAGTCGAACCATCCGTCGGGGCGATCGAAGCCCCCGCGTCTGGGTAGTCAAAGCTCCCGCGATCGGGGTGGTCGAAGCTCCAGCGGCTAGGAGTTCCCGAAGTCTGTCTCTGGATTATGCCTTAACGTGGGTTATCTCCGGGTGCTCCAATTTCCTCCCACACTGGGAAGATGTACAGGTTTGTAGGTTAATTGGCTTTGGTAAAATTGTAAATTGTCCCTAATGTGTAGGATAGTGTAAGTGCACGGGGTGAAGGCAGGTCGGCACGGACTCGGTGGGCCTGTTTCTATGCTGTATCTCTAAAGTATGAAGCTCACCTTTTTTCAGGTAACATAGAATTTATGAGACTACATATTGTTTTAGCCGATACATATTGTTCTAGCTTACAAGAGAGAGCTAGATAGAGCTCTTAATGATAACGGAGTCAGGGGGATAGGGAGAAGGCAGGAACGGGGTACTGATTGTGAATGATCAGCCATGATCACATTGAATGATGGTGCTGGCTCGAAGGGCCGAATGGCCTACTCCTGCACCTATTGTCTATTGTCTGAGAACAGATTGGCTGCATCACTTTAATCGTGCTTAGGATAAGGGGAAGGAAAAATGAAATGAAGAGCAGATTAAAAACTAAAATATCCAAGTTATCAGTGCATTTAATGTGGGAATTCCACTAGTTTGTTGCAGAAGTTGCCTTGCAAATGGAGAAATCCAATGGAATTTCAAGCCAGTATAACCGCAGTACAGGAAAATATTCTGTAGGCAGATATCAGTTTGTTACTATGGTGATGGGATTACAAAATGTAAAATTCTAATCTTACAATTTACTTTACTATTGTATAAAATTGTTAGGATTCTCAGACGATTGAGAAGAATGCAAAGTTTAAAATAGGGAGATAGTTATGGGGTCAGAATGTTAATTAGGCAGAAATTTGTTGGATATGTGATAAATACTAAGGAATGTATTAAGTTCTTGATTTAACTCTTTACTCAATTTTCTATTTTTTGTTATTGGCTATACCCTCAATGTGACACAAATCTTGGTAGAGCAGTTTAATAGATAATTCTCTAATTATTACATTTTGTCAATGCCATTAGTAAAAGATCACATTAATTTAGTTGGTATGTTTTATGCTGGCCTATAAAAAGCAATAAGTGACATGCAAGCTATCTGTTAATGAGCCATATTTACTATTCTCATTATTAGGAAGATATTATTTTTAATAAAGCACATGCCTAAGATATATGAAAGAAATCGGTATTGCATTACATGAGCCAATATGAAAAAATAATCGAGATGTATTGCAGGATTTGAGTATTAAAACATATTAGGAACAAAGCCGTGTAAATTTTAAAAAACCCAAATATGTCCATCATAGAGGGGAACAAATCATTATCATTTTAGCAGATGAACAAGAGTAGAGTTCAGATTTGCGCAGGATAAAATCCCTATTTCCGTATGACCAAATCTAAGATTTGAAAGGCAAGGGAAAAATTTCTTGAGTTATGAAAGTTGAAATGTTTCAATAGCATTGAAGATAATCAGGTGCAAATCATTCAGTGTCTGAAGAAGTCGTTGAATGTTAAAATATATATATTTTTTAAAATTGTCCTATTGAGTCATTTGAAAGACATAGTCCTTCTTCGTAAGATCCTGATTAAGCTACACTTCATTTTTCTACTATTTCGATATAGTTCCTGAAGTGTGGTTCCCAAAGCAGTTGAGTATTTTCCATTAATAACTGGTACAAATGTTGATGTGTGTATGAAGGCCAGAGATAAATATTCCTGTTAATAAGCTTTGAGAATGAAAACAATATTTAACAGCTATTTACACTTTACACAATTGTGAGATTTTAAACTGGAGCGAATTGCAGCTAAGGTAAAAATAACAAGTTGAGAGATTTCCAAAACCAACTCTATACATGGTTATACCCACTTTTTAAAATGGTGCTTCACTTGATAGTTGGAATCATCTATACATGACCCAACTCATGAGGGAATTGGGACTGTGAGTGAGCACTGTAAAGTGAAAGAAATTGTGAGGTTTGGTAGGTCAGGGGGCAAGCTGGAGATTAAAGGAGCCATTGAGAGGATGGTTTTAGTCCACTAGAGTTAGCCCAAGTATTTAGATAAGTTCCAACATAAAACCATGGTGTTAAAGAATAGAGCAACTTGCTGACAGCAAAGATGTGTGTGAGTTACCTTTGCTAAGACCCTGTGCCATCAATGCCCCTGACACCTAAATCCCCCACCCTCACTAAGAGCTAAGAACAGGTGTTAACTTATCAGAGACAGAGGCAGTCAATATGTCTGTGAAATAGAGCACTTTGAAGATCTCCCCAACGATGACTCTTTCCTAGACTTGACCTCGCTTGCTTCCATGGCACTGGGCCAGCCTTGACTTCTGACTGACCAAGAAATCAACTGAGCCAGACTGAACTCACATACCAAGGCTTCAGGAGAAGATGGTATCCTCACTGTCGACCTTGAGTTATGAGTGCCCATTCTCACGAGGAGGATATATTAAGGGGCCTAAAAGGCGCTATAAATATGATGTCTTGAAGAAAGGAATCGCAGTGTGGAAGAAGGGTCTCGACCCAAAACGTCACCCATTCCTTCTCTCCAGAGATGCTGCCTGTCCCAATCAGTTATTCCAGCTTTTTGTGTCTATCTTTGCAGTGTGGTTTCTGTCCATCATCACTGTGTAATAACTCTTAAGAAAAAACAGCAAGCTGCACCAGTCCTTTTTCAATTTCACAAAGCTTTAACTCCAGCAACTGGTAGGGACTTTGGAACACAGTCCTCCAATTTTGCTGCCCACAGAAAGAAGTTTCCATTTATTGATTTACTTCATGCAATTTATGATACTGACAAATGCGTCTACAACAGAGCCAGGGGAGCCTTGTATCAAGCAAGACTGCACCATGGCCCCAACACTTATCTCAATCTTCTTCAGCACAATGTTACACCTCGCTTACAACAAGCTTCCCACAGGACTAGAATTAATCTGTAGGACTAAAATGAAACCATTCAATCTCTGAGAACTGCAATCTAGAATCAAGGTCATGGGAAACACACTGGTTCCACGGTCACTGAAAAACAAAATCAATCACTAGGTCAGACAGCATCTTTGGAAAGAGAAACAGAGTACAACTTCAGGTCAAAGATATTTTTTTCCATAATCAACTGTTTACACCCAAACCTCTGTAATGGAGTTGTACTACGTAGACCACAAAAGGTTTGCACACTCATGGAGTCCATGCTCTAGGCCATCTCTAATTCATTTACTGAAGCATATGAGATGGGGGGATTTACATTCAACATGTCCAAGACAAAGATCTTCCACCAACTCACTGCCACCGTCCCACACTGAACCAACAATAAAGGTTCACAGTCAGATCCTGGAAAATATGGACCATAAGTCAGAGGCCACCTCTCAGCAAAGACAGACATTGATGCTGAAATTCATCGTGATGAGGAACCTTTGAGGTTGATTGAGGAAAAAGATGTTTGAAGATAAAGACCTCAGAACTGGCACAAAACTCATGGTCTACTGGGTAATCCATTCCCATTTCAGTGCTTCTGAGGCCTGCATACAAGAATCTCACAGCACTAGAAAGGTGTGACCACGTTTGCATAAAATCTACAAATTCACTGAAAAGGCCAGTGAGCTAACGTTGGTGAACTCTCCCAGCATTAAACACATGTTACACTCAGGTGGCAGGACACTAACCTCTTGGAGCAGATGCTATTAACTGTTTTGTCACGGGGAGAGGCTATCAGACTGAGAAAAAGATTCAAGAATGTACTCTAAACCTCCTTGGAATACTCACCAACTCCTTGGAAACTCTGGCCCATGATAAGTCTCAAAATGGTGGAGGAGCATTCTTGATGAATATTGAGAACCTTAAATGTTTGGATCAGGCGCACCGATGCCCTGCATAAGCTTTGCACCATTTCATCATCTCTGGAACAGTTTGCAGTTCCTTCAATGGTCCTATTTATCACCTCAGAACCCACAGAACCGAAATGGAAGCAAGAGAGGAAGATTTGTCTCGCACATCCCCTGGATTGGTGCTGTTTTTTTTTAAACAATGTTGTGTAGGAAGAGTCTAACTACACTTTCCTAGATCATCTTGCCCAAGTTCCCCTGCAGTGATCTAATAGCAGGATTGCATGGGCATGACTCTGACACAGAGATCATTGCGAGGCCTAGTATGACATGGCTGTCTGAATGCCACATGTGGCATGATATGACCTGGAAACTCTTGTCAACACAATTTACTCTGCGTTAACTTAATTTTCATTCGCATAGTTCAAAAAACAATTTTTGTGATCTAATTTTTTGCCTAACGATGATTAAAATGGTGGCTAGCAATCTCTTTATTCTCCATTGAAGCTGAAAGTGGGCAGGATCAGCCTTGACTCATCTTCACTACAGGTTTACCTGTAAAGCACATACCCAACCATTTTTGGGAGTTAATTTTTCAGCTCTTTGTTACAGATCAGTTGCAATACAGAACTTTATTCAATTGTTGTACTAAAGTGATTGAAGTGTTTTTCAGGATATCTGTCAGTTTTTAAGTATTGTGTACATAATTCAATAAGCAGCTGCAATTCATGGTATAGCCTGTGTGCTTCATTATATATCATACCGCTGTGTTCAAAGCAACCCTGCATAATAATGCTCAAACCTAATAAACTTACATTGATGCAGTTTACACATGTACCACCACTCTGCAGGTGTCCCAGCTCAGATGTCAAAAGAGGCTTGCACTTCCTAACCAAGGGTTTTGGAGAAAATTAGTATGTTTACATCTCAATTTTTTTTTTTTAAATGGTGTTGTTACCTTGTTGAAAAACAAAACAAAGCAGGAAACACTCAGCAGGTCAGGCATCATCTGTGAAGAGAGAAAGCAGAGTCACCATTTCAAGTCAATTACTTCACCAGTTCTGTTGAAAGGTCATTGATATGAAACGCTGACTGTGCTTTTTTTCCCTAAGGATGCTGCCTGACCTGCTGAATGATTATGGCCTTTGTTATTTTTCTTTCAAATTTCGTGTATCTGCAGTTTTTTGCTTCAGTTGTCACCTCATTTTCTTTTTTCAAATGGATGCACCATGCAGAATGCAGTCTGCAGTATCCTATAAGAGTCAAGAGTGTTTTATTGTTATATAAGAAGATAACTGCAGATGCTGGTACAAATCAAAGGTTTTTATTCACAAAATGCTGGAGTAACTCAGCAGGTCAGGCAGCATCTCGGGAGAGAAGGAATGGGTGACGTTTCAGGTCGAGACCCTTCTTCAGACTTATTGTTATACATACATATATATATACATATATGTGAGGATGTGGGGAAAATGGGGAAGAGCTGCAGATGGTGGAATTTGATTTAAACAAAAAGGTGTGGAGTCAAATGTAAAACCGGGGGGAGGGATGGTGGACAGATGGGAATAGCAAGGGAAGGGGGCTGAGAAGCGGATTGAGAGATCCGGGCAGAATAGGGGTGGGTGATGAGCAGAAGAAGGGGTGGAGGAGAGGAAAAGAACCAGGTGAAGGGGTGCAGGAGAGTGGAAAGAAAGGTAAATATGAGAGGATCTGGGAAGATCAAAAGGAGAGGTGGTGTGGGGGTTTTAAATGAAATTAGAGAATTCAGGGGGGGAAGGCGAATACGTTTACTAAAGAAAAAGGACATTGCAGAAAGAGGACATCTTGGATGTCCTGGAGTGGAAAGCCTCATCTTGAGATGCAGATGTGGTGGAGGCAGCGAAAATGCAAGAAAGGGATGGCTCCTGATATGGAGACAAGCATCACAAAGGGGAGCGAAGGAGACAACATAGGTCATGGTATGAGGAGTTGAGCTCAATGGGGCAAGAGCAGACAGAAATAATCGGGTAGTTCCGTTTGTGGATCTTGAGTAGGAAATAGTAATGAGCAGTGTCAGGTAGGGAATGATCAGGTTGAAGGGGAGATTGCCAAAGTGATGAGAGCTGTGTTGGTTTAGGAGACCATTGATGGGGTCATGGTCCCCACCATGACAGGGGATGTCAGAGAGCTGTCACCTAGCCTGAGCAAGGTAGAGGTCAGTCCACCAGTCTGACGGATCCTAAGGGAAGTGCAGTGGTAAACTAGATATATTTTTGAGGGAGTTAAGAGAGAACTAGTGACAGGGTAGTAAGAAGGTCAAGTATTGCTGATTGGGATTTGGGTGGGCGGAGTACTCAAGCCAAAGACATTTGAGATGGTGTTGGTGAGGGATGGGAATGAGAATAGAAGAAAGCCCAATGACATTGGAGATGGGTTTAGTTGTGGAGAAAAGAGAAATAATTAAAAAGAAAGGAGAAAAATTAGAATTAAATATCATGGCAGACAAATGGATAGCTGCAATGGAGGGCTGGTTACATAGAAACTAGACCTGGTTTAGTTACCAGTGCTAAGCGCTCTCAAATCACAGCTAACTTTGATTCTTGCAAAGCAACTAATTTCATAAGTTTCTTCATAAGTTTAAATAAGGAACTTATTACTGCTGATCTTCCAAGTGTGAGTTACAGAAACAACTAGGATTATTCTCATTTAAAAAAAAGGATGGCCACAACGCATAGATCAACTTGCACTTTACCTTGTCCAAAACTGTTATAACTGTTCGTTTCGTTGGGTTGCTGCTGTCTAAATTACCTAAATTAGTGCATCGTATGGGAGGCGCATTCCCAATCTCGTTGTACCCCTGGGTACAATGACAATAAAGATATATTGTATTGTATTGTATTGTATTGTATGTGAGGCATCTAAAATCCGATAATCAAAATTTGACAGCCATCTCAGCAAGTGCTTTTGAAAAAAAATTAAATTGTCAATTAGAAATTTAAAAGAAAGTCTTGAAAAAACATTATTTTTTAAACTAATAACCCCATTTAATCTTTTGTTTATCAATTGTCACACCGTACCTGAGGTTCATGCATCTATGTCCTATTTAAATTAATCCTGAAGAAGCCAAGGTAATAAAGGAGAATGGTTTTCTGAAGGAAAGATCAAGAAATGTTGGCTGGTGCGTGTGAGCGTTATGTTTGATGCAATAAATGGGATCTTCAATCTGACTTAATCAAATTGATTTTTCCAACTCATCCCTGGCCCCCTCTACTCAAAAAGACCTTATTTCATTGCCAGAAGAAGAGATCTTTCACTGCAATCTCCTAAATTTCCAGCAATTTGAAAGGATTTATTGAGCCTGATTTGCAGAAAAATGACAGTGAAAGCACGACCATGCACAACACAACAACTTACAGCTTTCATTTAAGCTTTTATGAAAGGAGAAATCTGGAAGCCACCATCAGCAATTTACCATGGGTCAGCAGGCAGTGTTGGGACAATGGATGCCTCATGGAGTTGAACGTAGGAAAGAGAACTTAGGCTAACTACCAAACACATATGTGTCGGTTCTAACAAGAATGAAATGTGGTTTCTAGTTTTCCCATTACCACCTCCACTAAAAGCAACTTCAATCTGCTGAGCTTCCAAGTGTGAGTTTACAGTAACGAGATTTGGGTGTACTGCAATGTTCTGTGCAGGGTCGTGCTTTCACTGTCATTTTTCTGCAAATCAGGCTCAATAAATCCTTTCAAAGTGCTGGAAACATAGGAGATTGCAGTGAAAGATCTATGCTTCTGCCAATGAAAGATGGTCTTTTTGAGTAGAGGAGGCCAGGGATGAGTTGGAGTGGAAAAATCACGTGAATAATATTAATCTAGGAGTTGTATGGAATATTCATACCAATTTATCTCTTCATTAGATAAAGTCAGATTGAAGATTCTATTTATTGCATCAATTTGAAGTAAAAATGACTGGATTAGTCTTGTTTCTCATTCCTCAGTATCGTGTGTTTTCAAAACTTAATGAAAACTTTTAAAAAGATGTATTCAGCTGCTTTAAAAATAATCCATTTGATTTATTTCAATCTGATGTTACCCACGGCTCAAAGTGACCATTTTCCCATCTGCAGCGTAGCCCAAATACTGACAATTAATATGGTAATGCCGTTTTAACCTGGTGCTGTTTTGCTTATGTGAAATCCATCTCTGAACCAGTCGTGCATGAACCTGACAGAAGAGGACTTGCAGTTTAATTCCCATTGGGGCATTATGCTGAAGGCCTTTGGGAAAAGTATGTGAAATGATTATCCAGTGTGATAAAATCCACTTTGTGGCACCAAATTGGGTTTTTAAATAATCCATGTAATTGAGTTGGCTGGTGACAATGACTGATTTTTGGTGAATATATTGTGCAAATTTTTAAAGAACTTATAGAGACATTTGTTATACACTGTGCTTGAACTCATTTCTGATTTTCTCCCCACAGCTGTATAGACTCGTGGTTTGAAGTGAATAGATCATGCCCAGAGCACCCTTCTGACTGACCTCTCCTGGCCTGCAACTGCTTACAGCCTTCTGTTAAAGGTAGGTAGTCAGACATTAACTAACATCACAAAGGCATGACTGTTATCATTGGAAGCCAAAATAATATGGGGGGATGGATCTCTGAAGTTATGACTGAGAAAATGGGGCTTGTGAGCATTATAATCTGCTTTTATAATAGATGCTAATGCGGGAAAGTAGAAAGCATATTTCGTCCATTAAATAAACAATGAGTTGACTTGGTTTTCTTCAGTGCTTAGTTTCTCGATAAAGGTAAGCATTGCTACTTGGCACACATTAGAGCAAGTGGATGGGCAGACTGTTCGATTATTCCGGTTGAATGTTACCAGGTTCCCCAAGCATCGAACTCATAAAGGTTGGAAGACGAATGTAGAACCCACAGTAACTGGCTCCCAGAAATATGCATAAAGAGAACTCTCCCCACTCCTGATGTAAGGTCTCATACCAAAACGTCGACCATCCCTCTATCTCCGCAGATACTGCCTGGCCTGCTGAGTTCCTGCAGCATCTCGTTGTTTACTCCAGTTCCCAGCATCTGCAGTCCCCTCTCCTCAACCAGTCTTGATTAATCCCTGCACTTTACATTTTGCCTGAAGCCAGTTACGGGGGACGGATGTTGTGATGCAGCAAGCAACTACTGTGGACTTGCACAATACATTACCAAGAAAAAAATAATTTTCAGTTTATTTGCAACGCCACAGGAGTAATATGCAAGTAAAATATCCGTGGAATGCCTTGCTTTTGACTTGCACAAGTGTATTTATTTATTTGGTCTTCGTGTAAAGGCTTTGTTTTGTATCTTGTCAAATTAGCTTGATGTCAATTAACTCATTCTGGTGAAACTCTAAATTTCCATTCTTGGTTACTATGGGGCAGATTTGATGATAATGAGTTATAACATATGCTCAAATACATTTGTAACTTTGCTAATCTGGCTGTAGGCTTTGTCTGTTGTTGGTCGGTGAGAGAAGGCAGTCCATGAAAGTGTTGTTCACTTAGAGAGTAGACTACCTTTGGCCAGGACCAAATAGCAGTCAGTCAGTCAGTGTAAAGTGGATGTATTTATGACACAGACACTTGCGTTTAGAGGCAGGGAGCAAACCCTTGGTCCAACAAAATCTTGGATCTCTTTTGTTACACAGTTGCCTGCTGTTGAACTTGCTGTGGGAGACAATTATGAAAGGACAATAAAATGTCACAGTGGTTAAGAAAACACAGCTGCTTTATTCAGCAGATACAATCTATTCATTATGGGAAAATATTAATCTAAGTAAAGATTGCAATAAATTTGAATTAAAGTTTATTGCATGAAAACTTAATTGTATTCTCCTAATCATATATTGTACAAGTCGACCAGGTGGAATGAAGTACAACCACAAATTTTACTTGGAATAGCTAAGGGATAGCATGAGTGCTGTGTCATCATTGGTAGGTCTTGAATGATAACTGCAGAAGCTGCGATTTTTGGTAGCCCAGTTCAAATTTCAATTAAGTGCACTTTTGAAAAGTGCCTCCATTCAATACTTCACCAGATCCAACTATCAGTGTCGCTGTAACAAAAGAAGGAACAAATACACAACTGGTCTTAGTTCTGGGATTCTAGGTTTGCATCAACAATGAAGACAGAAGTATAATTTTTTTATGTCCAGGTTTTCAGAACAGTTGAGGATTAAAAACGAGACAGTTTATTGGGAATCTATCAGCAATCCTCTGGGATTCCAACATGTCAGGCTGCATTCAAACAGACTCCAAAAGGAAGGCTGGTTGTCAACTACATTATGGTTAACAGTTTAATTAGAGTCATAGAATGATACAGTGTGAAAACAGGCCCTTCAGCCCAACTCGCCTACACCAGCCAACAATGTCCCAGCTACACTAGTCCCACTTGCCTGCACTTGGTCTATATCCCTCCAAACCTGAACTATCCATGCACCTGTCTAACTGTTTCTTAAACAATGGGATAGCCCCAGCCTCAACTACCTCCTCTGGTAGCTTATTTTGCTCCTCTGGCAGCTTGTTCCATATACCCACCACCCTTTGTCTGAAAAAGTTACCCTTCGGATTCCTATTAAATCTTTTCCCCTTCACCATGAACCTATGTCCTCTGATCCTCGATTCCCTTCCTCTGGGCAAAAGACTGTGCATCTACGCAATCTATTCCTCTCATGATTTTGTATACCTCTCTAAAATCTCCCCTCATCCTCCTACGCTCCATGGAATAGAGACCCAGCCTACTCAATCTCTCCCTATAGCTCACACCCTCTAGTCCTGGCAACATCCTTGGAAATCTTTTCTGAACCCTTTCAAGCTTGACAATATCTTTCCTATCACATGGTGCCCAGAACTGAACACAATATTCTAAATGCGATCTCACCAATGACTTATACAACTGCACCATAACCTCCCAACTTCTATACTCAATACTCTGACTGTTGAAGGCCAAAGTGCCAAAAGCCTTTTTGACCACGTTATCCACCTGCGTTTTGACCTTCAAGGAACCATGCACCAGTACTGCTAGATCCCTCTGCTCTACAACACTACCCAGAGGCCTACCATTTACTGTGTAGGTCTTGCCCTTGTTCGAAGTCCCAAAATGCAACACCTCACACTTCTCTGTATTAAATTCCATCAACCATTCCTCAACCCACCTGGCCAATTGATCCAGATCCTGCTGCAATCGTTCACAACCATCTTCACTATCTGCAAAACCACTAACTTTTGTATCATCAGCAAACTTGCTAATCTTGCCCTGTATGTTCTCATCCAAATCATTGATGTAGATGACAAACAGTAATGGGCCCAGCACCGAACCCTGAGGCACACCACTAGTCACAGGCCTTCAGTCTGAGAAGCAACCTTTCACCATTACCCTCTGCTTCCTTCCATGGAGCCAATTTGCTATCCATTCAGCATTTCTCCTTGGAACCCATGCGATCTAACCTTCCAGAGCAGCCTACCATGTGGAACCTTGTCGAACGCCTACTGAAGTCAATAGGCAATAGGTGCAGGAGTAGGCCATTCGGCCCTTCGAGCCAGCACCACCATTCAATGTGATCATGACTGATCATTCACAATCAGTACCCCGTTCCTGCCTTCTCCCCATACCCCCTGACTCCGCTATTTTTAAGAGCTCTATCTAGCTCTCTCTTGAAAGCATCCAGAGAATTGGCCTCCACTGCCTTCTGAGTCAGAGAATTCCACAGATTTACAACTCTGACTGAAAAGGTTTTTCCTCATCTCCATTCCAAATGGTCTACCCCTTATTCTTAAACTGTGGCCCCTGGATCTGGACTCCCCCAACACTAGGAACATGTTTCCTGCCTCTAACGTGTCCAATCCCTTAATAATCTTATATGTTTCAATAAGATCCCCTCTCATCCTAAATTCCAGTGTATACAAGCCCAGTCGATCCAGTCTTTCAACATACGACAGTCCTGCCATTCCGGGAATTAACCTAGTGAACCTACGCTGCATTCCCTCAATAGCAAGAATGTCCTTTTTCAAATTTGGAGACCAAAACTGCACACAGTACTCCAGGTGCGGACTCACTAGGGCCCTGTACAACTGCAGAAGGACCTCTTTGTTCCTATACTCCACTCCTCTTGTCATAAAGGCCAACATGCCATTAGCTTTCTTCACTGCCTGCTGTACCTGCATGCTAACTTTAAGTGACTGATGGACAAGGACACCCAGATCTCTTTGTACTTCCCCATTTCCTAACTTGACACCATTCAGATAATAATCTGCCACCAAAGTGGATAACCTCACATTTATCCACATTAAACTGCATCTGCCATGCATCTGCCCACTCACACAACCTGTCCAAGTCACCCTGCGTCCTCATAGCATCCTCCTCACAGTTCACACTGCCACCCAGATTTGTGTCATCTGCAAATTTGCTAATGTTACTTTTAATCCCTTCATCTAAGTCATTAATGTATATTGTAAATAACTGCAGTCCCAGCACCGAGCCTTACTGTACCCCACTAGTCACTGCCTGCCATTCTGAAAGGGACCAGTTAATCCCTACTCTTTGTTTCCTGTCTGCCAACCAATTTTCTATCCATGTCAGTACCCTACCCCCAATACCATGTGCTCTAATCTTGCCCAATAATCTCCTATGTGGGACCTTATCAAAGGCTTTCTGAAAATCCAGGTACATTACATCCACTGGCTCTCCCTTGTCCATTTTCCTCGTTACATCCTCAAAACAATTACAGAAGATTAGTCAAGCATGATTTCCCCTTCATAAATTCATGCTGACTCGGAACGATCCTGTTCCTGCTATCCAAATGCTCCGCAATTTCTTCTTTTATAATTGACTCCAGCATCTTCCCCACCACTGATGTCAGGCTAACTGGTCTATAATTTCCCGTTTTCTCTCTCCCTCCTTTCTTAAAAAGTGGGATAACATTAGCTACCTTCTTAAAAAGTGGGATAACATTAGCTACCCTCCACGTACCCTCCACGTAGCTATCCTGCACTCCACGTTTACTCCTCTTTCTCACATTCACCCACCTTCGCTCTTCCTGTATCCTCAGTGCGACAACCTCACTGTAGGTCATCCAATTGCTCAGGGCCAACACGTTTATTCAGGAGCTGCACCTGGACACAATTTCTGCAGGTGTAGTTTCCAGAAGCACCAGCGATGTCCCTGACTTCCCACATCCAGCAGGAAACACACTGGGTTACATCAGCAAGTTAGCTTTACACTACAATCATTTTGGACTCCATAAAATTCCTCAATGAACATCGCAACAATGTAGGGGACCTGATGGCTTGATGGGGTAATGTACCAGTAAGTAGTGGAACACACAGCTGCTTTCTCGACTGCTTGTTTAAAATATACGTGCGAAGAAAGTTTGCAATTCACCATGCAAAGTCTGATGTACCCTGCGTTGCATTGGAATTTGAAGGACCAAGGTGAAAAGCTGCAGTAGCAGGTTTCAGGTGTGATTCAAGTGCTCGGCTTGATACTTCTTAAAGGTCGAGAGCAATAAATGTAATTATTTGAACTCCAGAGTTCAGATTAAGAGGTGTTTTACCTTGGGCAGGTAGTCTCTGCCACTCATGTTTGGGATGGCCTAATGTCATTTCTTTGGTGTTCTGGCAGTGTAATGTTTATGTCTGCTGCTGTGGCTACTGTGTGTGTCAGTATTCCATAACCTGTGCCCATCTGGGCAGAGCTTGGACAGCTGTTTTCCCACCAATATGAAATTACCATTGGTAAATCTTCCTCCAACATCTGTTCTCATGATTTCTGAGTCATCAGGTGAAACCCCCGCCTGTCTTTTTGCTGGACCCACTGAAGTATGAACATCTAAGAGGTTTTCTTGAGAGGTTCACTCTCAAAGTTATCTTTTTGTACCACCAACTGTGGAAGATTAAAATGATACAAATCCAGCTTCAAGAGTCAAGACTGTTTAATTGTCATATGTACCAAAAACAGAACAATTAAATTATTTCTTGGGGAAACATAACGGGTGACCACCCCTACCTAAGATGGTAATGATGTGGGGCTTGGATAATGGCAGTGCCGTTGAATGAAGAGAATTTTGATTAGATTGTTGTTGGTTCTTTGGCATTGTGTAGTATAGATATAACTTGTTGCTGAGCAGACCAAGTAGGAGTGTTGTCCAGATAATGTAACCTAAGGCCATGCACTGGTTGGTAATAGGCAGAGCAGCACATCAAACTGGATTTTCAGCAGTTGTCTGTAAATAATCTAACTTGACTTGGAGGGCAGATCAGCTCTCACTGCTCTCTCCCCTGGTCAGACAGACCATTCCAATATCACAGGCACAAAACATTGTGAAGAAAACAGTTACTAACTGCAACCTCACTAAAGCTGCTAACTACTGCTCATTGAAAAGGCTACAGATGTCCTGATATGGCAAGGTTCTTGAAGCTTGCAACTAGCTTCATTAAAACTATTTATGAATAAAAGCAGAAAGGTCAGTGTATGAATGGATGGGAGCTTTGATTTTTTTTTGTCTGAATAGCACGCAGACAGAAGTGTTATATAATTTGCTGTAAACAGAAGACATTTTATTCCAGCAATAAGCACACTATAGAGTAAGTATATATGAAGTAGCAACATTATTTAGCATTATCTTTGACACCTCTCTCCACTTTCTTGATTTCTCTGTCTCCATTCCCGATGGGACAGACTCTTGACTGATGTCTACTACAAACCCACCGACTCCTACTGTGATCTGGACCACACCTTCTTCCATCCTGCCTCTTGCAAAGACACCATCCCCTAAGCACATTTTCTCCTTCACTGCATCTGCTTCCAAGATTAGGCTTTCTAATCTAGAACATCCATAATACCCTCTTTCTTCAGTAAGCGTGGTTTTCCACTGCTATTGTAGATGGATCCCTCACCAGAGTCTTCTCTATGTCCCGTAGTTCTGCTCTCGCTTACCCTCCCCACAAACAGAACAAGGATAGTGTTCACCTGGTCCTTACCTTTCACCTTGCCAGCCTCCACATCAAACTCATCATTACTGACATTTCCACTACCTTCCTCATAATCCCACACCAGTCACATTTTCCCGTCCCTGCCCATTTCCATTTTACGCAGAGAAACCACCTTCCCACGCAAACCACCCCCTCCGCAGGTGCTTTGCCCTGCAACTGCAGGAATGTAACACCTGTTCCCCTCCCTTCTCCTGCACATCCATCCAGACAGTGGTCCTTCTAGGTGTCACAGACATTCATGTGCACCTCTGGCATTACCATCTGCTGCATTTGGTGCTCCTGAATTACATTGGCGAGACCGAGCGAAGGCGAGGCGATTATTTCATCAAACATCCACTCGGTTTGCCAAGGCCTGTTGGATCTTCTAGTTGCTGGTATGAACGTTGAATTCTCCAATTTCAGACACCTCACCGTTTCCCCCCTCTCTTCCCTATGTCTCATCTGGATGCGCACCCATTGCTCCCTTTCGCCTTCTCCACCATCCGCTGCCACCTATTTTCCTTCGTCTGGCTTCACATTTAATTCCTCTTCTATCCATCTCTCCTTATCTCACACTTTTTGTCTTTTGTTCTCTGGTCGTTGTCCATCCATTTGCCAGTTAAACCCTTCTCACATGTATCCACCTATCACTTGCCAAACTTTGTCCTGTCCCACCTCCTTCAACTTTCTCCCTCCCTCTACCACAACAATCAACTGAAAAAGGGACTCGACCCGAAACTTTGTTTATCCATGTTCTCCAGATATGCTACCTTATCCACTGAGTTACTCCAGTATTTTGTGTCTTTTTTTGGAAACCAGCATCTGCAGTTCCTTGTATCAGCGATATTTAGGACTTAGATTATGGGATAGAAGCGGTTGTGTGCATAGGTATTGAACCTGTGCGTTTTTTCTTCATTCATCCAAATTTTCATCCTCGTGGCTTTTGCATCTGAAATAACAATGAGGGTAAATTGATTTGCAACCTTAAGCATCTGCATAAGTTGAGTTCACTGCAGGAATTGGGAAACATTGTTGAATACATGTGTTGCTCCAGAGAGAGCACACGGATGTGATCTCAATGGCACACACATTGAGATGCATGGACCTACTTGAAGTTATTATACATATTTGACTTTTTCACATAATTTCTGTAAGAGCGAATTTCCGTAACCGAAATGGCCTTAACACAGTACGTGTAAATTTTTAATGGTATAATGTATATTAATCACTGCCTAATACATTTTCTGACATTGAAAACTAGCTCTCACAGGATGCAATCTTATTAGTGTTCAATTATTGCTGCAGATTTTTTTTAAACTAAATAAAACCAATCTAGTTTCTTTATGTTTCATGTGCTTCTCACTTAAACCGTTTTATCCCTCTTTGTATTCTGTTTTCTCATTTGAAATTAAATTCAAAATTCAAATTGATGTTTTCCGATTCAAACTTAAAGGCGGCGCTGCCATAGCAGCTGCGGCTTACCTGCGGTCCATTTGTCTTTGTGTTTTGTTGTTTTGTTGTGTCTTAATTGTCAATGTGATGTTGTGTTTTTGTGTTTGTGTACTATGTGTGGGTGTGGGGGGGAGGGGGGGAACTGTAAAATTGTGACTATGTGTCCCTTCCGAACGGAGACCCGACCTTTGTTTTCTGGGTCTCCGTTCCTGCTGAGGCCTACCATCGGCCCAACTCCTGGAGCTGGCGGCCTCCAGGGCTCTGGTTCGCAGAGCCCGCGGATCGGACTTACCATCAGCGGAGCCGGCCGTCTTCGGAGGCTGCGGGAGCGGCTGCGACTCGCCTTAGGCTCGGGCCGCGTGGATGCCGACATCAGGAGCTCCAGCAGCGGCAGCGTGTTCGCCCGCCCCGGATTGCGGGGCTTGGGTCGCGGACATTTCACCGTCCGGCGCGGCCTAAAATAGGCCGCGGGATTTTTCTCTGCTGGGTGGGGACTTCAATGTCAGGAGCCACGACCGCCCCGACGTGCAGCAGCAGCGGCAGCGACAGCGTGTTCGCCCGCCCCAGATTGCGGGGCTTGGGTCGGCCCGCTGCGGACCTTTCACCGTCCGGTGCGGCCTGCAGCCACAACAACCTGACTGCGGGAGAAGATGGCAGGGGAAGGGAAAAGACATTGTGGCCTTCCATCACAGTGAGGAGAGGACTGGAGGAGACTCACTGTGATGGATGTTTCTTTTTTTTGTGTGTGTTTTTGGGGTTGTGTAATTTGCCTATTTTAATGCTTTATTGTGTAATCTGCCTAATTTAATGTTTTATTGTTGGACTGTGGGTGACTGAATTTCGTCCAAAAAAATCGTTTTTTTGGATGACAAATAAAGCTATCTTGAATCTTGAATCTTGAATCTTAATAAAGATTGTTAATGGTTTTTCAGTCTGATTGAAGTCTGAGTACATTCACAATTGTTTAACATGTTCATACAGAGTTCAAATGCTCTACAGAAGCAACTGTTTTATATTTAGTTTACGTTTTAGTGCAGAGTCCTATAAAACATCTCTGTTCTTGTTCAAGTGTAATGAAAGCTAAGCTAAGCCCAATTCATTCACTGCTGAGAGCAAAATACAGCCTATTATGTTTTGTGTAAAATTTACCCTTTTGCATTTGTATGATTTGAGATTATTTTTAAGGGTGCAGAAAGACAAAAAGTAAAGGTTTGATATAATTAGTTGTACATTGAAACTTGCATGTAAGTCAACGTTTTGTCAATATATTGGAAATATGGAGCCTTATTCATTTTCCATTGCTGGAGTTTTGGAAAATCTACATGGAAACCTGTAAACTTTAAAGGTTAAATTAAGTACCTGCAGGAAGAATCTTCTCAAAGAGTTTAGAATTTAATGAGAATTTGAGAAACCAAAGTTGTTAACATTTACGTTAGGAATATTTGAACGCTCTAAGATCAGAATCAAACAATTTGAGTTCAACATCTAATTATAGTCAAGCTATCTGCCATGTTGTAGCTAATCTAAGAGTTTTTCCCAAAATTATTTTGCTTCGAACTGTGTTTAGGATAGAGATATTTGAAGATCTTTTTTTACATTGTACAAAAACTTAATTTGATTTAATCATTTCACAAATTTATGGATAAACGATAAAAGGTTGTTGCCTCTGAGGGAAGGTCCTTGAGTGGAGAACAGGTTGGGAAACCCAGTTGCACAGTTTTCCTCACACATTCTTCAGATGGACAAAGGGGGGTATGAGGGCAGGACCCAATGATGTATCAGAAGGGAAAGCTTGATGAACTGGGAGAAAGCACTTTTTACAAGCCCACATTGGTTTTGCATTTTTAATCTCTTCTGTGAGGCATTTTTTGCCCCCTTTCTCTATTGGGTTTTGTTTGGCTTCAGGTATATAGATGGTTAGGATTAAACCTGGACAGCTGGCTAAATACTGAATCAATTCTTCCCTTAATCTTCTAATTTACAGAAACATGGATTGAATTCTCTGGAATCTCTCCTCAAACTTTAACCCTTGGAAAACCAGGTATCATCCTGTTGTGCATTCTCCAAGGCCAATGCACCCTTTCTAAAGTGTGATGCCTGGAATTTTTCACAGAACTCCAGACGTAGTGTGATCAGGGCTTTGCTTGAATGCAGCATGTTCTACCTTGTTCTTTGATCTTCTTGATGTGGAGACATTGTCCCCATGTCTTTTGGGGACAATTTTCCAGACCCACTCATTTTAATGATGAATTGTTACATGCCCATAATCTTACCCACAGGTTTTAGTTCATGTTTTGTCCATTTTGCATCCAGAGTTGATGCTGTTGCATTTGTCTCTTTTGTAATTCATTTTGCCTGTTCACTAAATCCATTAATGTCTCTGTAATTCAGTGCTTCTATCTGCATTCATTACAATCCTCCTATCTTTCTGTCATTGATTAACCTGATGGGTAATTGTTTTACACTGCACACTCCACACAGACAGCACCCGAGGCCAGGATTGAACACACCGATATTGCTGTGAGGCAGCTACTCTCCCAGCTGTACCACTGTGTGGCCCTCATGTCATCCAGATTGCAATTGGGTGGTTTTTTGGTTTGTTTTTCTTTTACTTGTGTTCTGCTTCAATCCATTTATCCACCCAAGGCTAGCAAATTAACCTCGTCCCCCAGAGTGTTTAATGTTTCTATACCGCAATATGCTTTAATTTGAAATCCTTCCAATGTTTTTCTTTGTGGTTATCCAGTTGCGGATTTTTACCGTGCTGAAAATCTCCAAGCCTTCAATCAGTTTCCAGGCAAAGATTTATGAATGTATTAAATTCTGCAGTACTGCAATCACCCCATGTGATTTTAATCAATCAAAATAAATGGCAGCTTGTTTTAGAATATTTTTATTTGTAGAAACCTCAGTGATGTACGCTGTTATGAACCTTGTAGGTGAACTCTAGTGTAACGGTTGGCATGGACTCGGTGGGCTAAAATCAAGTCAAGTCAAAGTCAGTTTTATTGTCAATCCTCAGCCAGTTTACACAGACAGAAAATCGAAATACCGTTTCCCACAATCCCGAGGAACAAAGTGCATAAAACTAAGTTAAAATTAAAAAGGCACAGCAAACAACAATCAACATAAAATATAAAATATAAAATATAGTCACTTCAAATGCGTTAAAAAAAATTTTTTTAAGTGTCTGGTGCTGGATGTGCGTGTGTGTGGGGTGTTAAAGTCCAGGTCCAATAGGGGCAGGGGAGAGAGGAGGAAGGGAGGGGAGAGAGTTCAGCATCCTGACAGCCTGGTGGAAAAAACTGTTCTTTAGTCGGGTGGTGCTTGACCTCAGGCTGCGAAACCTTCTCCCTGAAGGCAGGAGGGTGAAGAGGCTGTTGGAGGGGTGGAAGGGGTCACCCACAATGCTCAATGCTTTGCGGGTGAGGCGGGTGGTGTAAAGGACTAGGAGTGTTGGGAGTGAGGCGCCAGTGATCCTCTCAGCAGTGTTCACTATGCGCTGCAGGGTCTTGCGGCTGGAGGCTGTGCAGCTTCCGAACCACACAGTGATGCAGCTGCTGAGGATGCTAAAATGCCTGTTTCCACGCTGTATCTCTAAACTAATATATGTTCCAGTTTCTGGATGATATCTAAAGTAATGCCTTTTCTTTTCTTTCAGAGCGCTTTGCTCACTTTGGCTAAACCCTTACCTGGAGGTTAAGAATCTGAAATGGTCAGTTTACCCCAAAACTGAAAATTCCAGTACCGGTTTTGAACAGCTGAAACAAAAAGCACCAAACAAAATTTCTGCATCCCAAACCAGGATAAAGAAGGAAGTATGTGAAGGTCAACGGGCGGTGGAATGATCATGTCAGCCCCAGAATAATGTAACGGCTGTCAACTGATTCAATTAATGAAATGCCTGTATGGAATAAAAAGAGGAAAAGGACTAGCCAAACAGAGCATGATTGCTTTTTGGATTTGAGAGTGCTGTGCAAAAGACAGGTCTCTGGGATATGACTCCATGGAGGCAACCACAACAGGGTTACAAAAGCAAAGGAGAGTGGATTTTCACATGTGTTGACCAAGTTCTGAAAATGCCAGAATGTAAAGCATTGAGTGTCTGTGGGCTTGTAGTTGTGTCCATGATGTGTTTACACAGTGTCCAGTGTAGTCAGCGTGTTCTTGCTGATGTTTGTACAGACACAAGCACTCTCCTGATTTCCTTCCATCCCACTTTGTGACAGATGATGCCAAAATTTATCAAAAAACAGACCTCGCTATTGTTCTGCAAGGATTTCTTCCTTGTCAACAGTTTTCCGCCAGAAAGTCTCTCTGCACTAATATTTGAACATGGACTCTGTCTTCTTGAGCTCTGCAACGTTGTGCTACAGAACAGCACATTCATCCTTAAACAGTTAAAATCTTTTCTTTCCTCCAAAAAGCCCTTCTGGAAATTTTATGGCTTCAGTTTCCGCCAGAGATGAGTGAATCTGTCCTGCTGTTAAAGATATCAATTTTACTTCAGCTTGAAATGTAGCCTGAATGTTCAGGCCGGTGTATTAATAACAGCCAGGGAAAGATGCTCTCTTTGTTTGTTGAGATGTTTTGATATGGTGTACCATCACGATGTTCAATAAACTCTTGAATTAGCATTTACATTAACTTGTGTTAGACAAAACTTAAACTGAATAAAGAGTTCCCTTTCCTGATCTTATTTTGCCACAAACAACTTCCCAGGTGAACTAAATAGCATGGCGTAATTTGTTTTTTACTACTTTGGTTGAATAGGCTTCAAGTAAGTCTCAGGAAATGCAATGGACCTGCACGTGACCCAGATATGGGTAGTTCTCCACTTTCTTTAGGGACTACAGTGACATTGGACAGCCATGTTATAGCAACGAGGGCTCTGAGTGTTTGATCAGAGCTGTGGAGTGTTGCTGCTACCTGGCGATGTGTTTACAAGGTTTTGCAAGTTGACAGGAGTAACTGAGACGAGGATTCATGATCCCGTGCTCTGTGATCCCACAGAGCTCTCGAGCAGAGCCAGTCCGCTGACCTCGACAAACCTAAATTTGCTAGGTAGAACTAACCATTTTATCAGGGAGTTAATCCTCGCTGCAGCATTTACTAATAAATGAAATGGTATTTTGTTTTCCAAAAAACTAGTGTTTATTGTTGATGAACCCTCAGACAAACAGATCAGAGATGAAGTTTTTCAAGAAAGAAAGCAAATTGGATTTGTAGACTGAACGTTCAGAAGGAAAATGAGGACCATGCACACCAGCATTTCTATTAAAAATGGTGGTTGCCAGCTGACTCTGGAATCACAATATGAAATTGCACTAGTATTCAAAAAAACCATTTGAGACTATGCTGCTAGCAGTTTGGGGTACTTTAAGTCACTGCATGACGAGCAGAGAGTTTGAGTGTAAGATACATTGCTGCAAGAAATTTGTGCTTTTCCCAGAAATGTGAGTAGACCTAGCACTTCCTGGAACTCTGTACAGTCATTGTGAAATTAATGTTTTGATGTGGTGGGTTACGGGCTTTCCCATATGTACAGCGATTGACTTGCATAGCAGGATGGCATTGCTGCTGTTTTTACTGTGTGTTTTGTTCTATCCTCGGCTTTACATTACGTAATGGTTTCTCTGCGTTTTCTGTTTATTTGAATGAGTTGACCAGATGTCACACTGGTGAAGTCTCCGTAAAGGGAACGTTTACCCATATGAAGATGTTCAGAGAGCCAGTGAAACAGGAACTTTTCTTTTAAAAGAAAGTTTTGATTTAAAGATGTTGCACAATACACAGCACATTTATAATGACTTAAAGTAATGCACTTTTTGTTTATTGTGTATTATATTTTATTTTAGTTTACTGGATGCTTTTGCACAGCTTTTAATCTGTTACAGATTCTCACCTAGGTTGTCCTGTATTTCAAGGTGAGCATTGTGAAAAGTAAATCAAAATCTAAATCTATTTGCTTAATTTTGAATGCTTTGTGTAATCATTATTACTCTAATTTATGCAGTCGCAGTGCCTTCAGTTTAAACAATTTTGGTGCTCTCATTGAGCCTATTCGTTTTCAGCTTTTTCTGAGTATTAATTAAGGCCTGTCTTTAATATTTTTGTTGGACACTAGGGAGATTGGTTATTCTTGGTGTATTTGGCCCAACTAAAATATTCTCTTTTAAATCTCATGATTCTCACATCTCAATTCAAAAATTGAGACCTCTCACTTTAAATGTGTGAAGGAAATAATGAAGCAAAAAGTCTAAAATTGCATCAACTCTCTTTCTTCTCTACCTAATAAACCTCTTTGCAGTTTCTCCTCTGCAGCTGACATTTGACAAATGTGTAAGAGCTGAGCCCTTATTTCAGCAGTGCACTGTGGTTTGTTGCACTGTCTGAGTCTAACTGCACTAGGTTTAGCATTAAACTATTTCCGTCATCTACGAGTACAGTTGAGGAGCCCAGTAAAACAGAAATTATGGAATCAAATCAATTGGTTTAATGTTAAACATCCCTATGTAAACATTACACATACGCTTTTAATAGGAATTAAAAAGAGAATACATTGAAAATACCCAGGACCTGTAATATATTGAAATGTAAAACCTATGTTGCAATCCTCCTCAGAAATTGTGGGTTGGTAAATGATTGCAATATAAAGAATTTATTCTAAAATCCCACAAATGTTTCTACCAATAGTTTTTAATATAATCTTTCTGAAAGGCTAGATACGAGATGCTGTACCACAGAATGTGGGACAGAGTCGGTCATTTCTCACATGATGCCCTTGGTGGTTTTTGCTAAGCCAGAACTGATCACTTCCCCTCAGATGGGAAGTGTAGTTCAACAGGTAATCCACCACAGGCCACATCAATTCAGAGGGCTTATCGGCTGCTCTGACAGAGAGGTTTGGGGAAAAGCCGACTTCCTCAAATGATGGAAGGTGATGTGAGAAGATAAAATGGCTACCGTGGGGAAAAAAGATGCTCTATTTAAATAAGTAAAATGCTTTGCTGACATTAAGCTAATTTGCCAATAAATAATTTTACTTGTATTATATTTGTCTCACAATGAATTAGAGATTGAAGATGAATTTTTATGATCTCATCTTTGGGTTTAAAATTGAAGAAATGAAATTGTTGGTATGCAAGAAATTAAGTATCTGATCACCATGTTAACATCTCTCAAGGGTAGTTTAAGCTCGTGTGATGAAAAAGACACTCTTCAAGTGTTATAATCTCCAATTGACCCACTGGGTGTCCACTTAAAAATAATACTGTCCCCACAGATAGTACCTGGACACCAGCTTTAAACAAAGTGAGCAACAAAATGTCACTTTAGTACCAAGCCACTTATAAATATTATATAGCTAAAGATTTATATTAATTTCTAACATATCCAATTTTATTATTGTGCTGAACAATCACGAATAGCAAGTGCCATGAATTAGATGAAAGTATCCTGCCCCTTAATGTATCCACTTTTGCTCCACATCCCTTGCCTAACAACTTTATCTTTCTGCAATTTTTGATCGGGGTGAGGTAGGGGGAAAGCAGGGTAAATTTGCTCACTCTAGTTCCAGATTGCAGTTCCAGTTCTTCACAAATTTCCAAATAGCTTGATTTTAAATTTTGAGATGTTGTAAATTTCTACTTGGTCTTGAGTCCTCCACTATTAGGTATGGACGAGCAAGACTGAGCTGTGATCTAAGTGAGATAAAACAATGTCCGGTGCTCGAGGGAACACGTATCAAGTTTATGCAATTCAAATTTAATCCCCTAAATCTAGTCTCATTTTCATTCATCAGCATTGCACTCCTTCTAAGAAGATTAAATTCTTCCTGAAAAGGGTGCAAATATTAACAGTGTATCCCAGCTGTATACAAAGATATATGTTCCCATTTTATAATTACTTTCTTTTATCTGAGTAATTAAAGTAATAATGGGAAATTGGAACCCTGAACAAATCCCACATGGTGAATCGGTCTTTAGGAATGGAATAGGGAATCTGGGGAATATCACATGTCACATCTGTTAATCAGTTTACTACCGTTAATCCCTTCTCCCTCTTGACCAATTTCCAACCCAAGTTAAAGGCTCACATATATTTAGCCGGTCTATCCTGGTGACTGTTTTGAGTAGCTGCCACACAGCTGATGATAAACAGGCAGGCAGGCTTGCACTCTGCTATCTCTCTTCATCTTCAACAGTTCCAAACCTAATGGCACCATTGTTAATGCATGAAAAGTTTGAAAGTTTTTGATTGATACCTCCATAGTTCTCTCACTTACTACATGGGTTGGAAGCCACCAGATCCTGGAGATTTATCTATTCCTGTCTTGTTATTTGCCTTTTTCTCACATTCATTTATTTTTAGATTCCTTCCAAAGTACTGCTGTATTTAAGTCTTCTTTCCTTACTGTGAAATCAAATGCCAACCACTCATTCAATCAACATGTCTCTCTATTGTGATTTCTATGACAATATCCTGGCTCTTTTACTGGACCCACATCTTTGGAAATTCTTAATTTTCATTATTAATAACATTAATTAGTCGATTTTTTTTAATTTTGCAGTTCGTAGCGTTTAGTTGTAAATGCTTCAGCAATTTAATTAATATTTTCCACAATGTAACAGTGGAATTACGCAACTGAAAGCAGCCTCTGTCTCTTCTTTCCCTCATTCTCCCCAGTAAAATGTACTTGGCTTTCAGATGTTGAGCCCAGTAAAGAAAACAAAAGGGAGGTACATCTAACTTGCTTTTTTCTTTAACGAGCATTATACGCAATCACAAAGCTTGATGGCGAGTAGTGATTGTACGTGGGAGTTTGTCAGATAAATCCAAGTCATTCTTGTGAACGCACATGTTGCCCCACTAAATATATCTGGTCAGATGCATGTAGGGGAGCCGGGGAAGGGGAAAAGTAGATGTGTTATAAAGCTTAACCAAGCAGAATCACAAAATGAATTACAAATGGCGTGTATTCTGCTTCCCTTGCTGTACAATCATTCTGTGTGACTCGGGTGTTGCCTTATTCAAAGAGTTGTCTTTATGTCTTTGTGTAAAGATGGCGCTGATGTAGCCGGATCGGTGAAAGTGACCCAAGGTGATTGCTTCTGATAATGTAAACCCTAGATTTCTTTTTCAGACGAATGCATAAATTTAAAACATGGTATGGATCCTTGGACTTTAAAGCAGTATTTGAAAAAAATAGCAGCACATCTAAACAAAAGCAGACTTTTCAAAGATGAAATACTGTATTGATGTGTGTCATTAATTTTCAAGTCAATTTTTTTTAAGGACTTGAATATAATGGGATAATCTTTCAGCTGTCCTAGTGTATTTTACACTGTGCACTGTAAGCAGGCTTTCACCAGGTTTCAGTGAGAATGGATGGGATTTGTACGTAATGCAGTTTCTTGAAAAATGTTAAATGTTTACAGGCATATGCTTTTTATATTTACTGAGTAGAAGTTGATCCGAAATTAACACCAAAAAAATGAACTTCATTTTAAACAAACAATATCCTGTATGTTGATGTATAGTATGTATTTCGGAATTATGGAAAATAAAATCTACACATTCCCACATTCTGTCTCCAGTTTATTTTGCACTCCCTTCAAATCATCTTTAAAGCTTAATTTAGCGATTGAGTTTTGAGATTACTAAACTCTTGAATGTCTATCTGGGGTGTAGTGACTGACTGTTGTGGGTACACGGGTGTACTGAGCTTGAATGTTGTGGATTCACTATTGGGGTGCAGAGTCTAACTGTGGTGGGTCCTCTGGGGCACATGGACTGACTTAGTTCCCAGTTGGGGTGCATGTGTCTGACTGTTGTGGGCACTCCGTCGGGTCTCATTGCCTGCGGTCCATTATTAGGGTACAATGTCTGTTGTGAGTCATTCGTCTGAGGTATGTTACTTACAGTTCTCCTTTTGCTGAATTCCCAAAGTTGAATATGATGTGATGTTAGAAGTCCGAAACTTGAACTGAAACCCAGCCACTTCCTGTCACACAGAAAATGGGAGTGTGGGGGCAGAGGATGTCCCTTGAATGGGGAAGGTCAATTAACTAACCCACTTCTATTCAGCTGGGGGCTCATAAAATTGTCAGTAACTAGTTTTGTTTTAGCTTTAACACTACCTTGATTCCTAGACTTTGCAAAAACCTACCTTTTAAAGGGAGATGAGAATGTAACACTTTTCAAACTATCATTTGGCCATTGGTTACACTGTCCTCTCTGAATGAGACAATGGGACACTTTGTTGATTCAATTTTGGGGAATGGGTATGGCCTAGAGGGTCGATGTTTATTGACCATCCCTGATTGTCCTTGAGAAGGTGGTGGTGAGCCACTGCCTTAAACCACTGCAGCCCTTCGAGTGAAGACATCGCCACTGTTTTTTGGGGGTAGAAGTTATGGGATTTTGACCCAGCAATGCTGAGGGGCCAGTGACACATTTCCAAGACAGGATGATGCGTGATTTGGACAGAACATGCAAGTGGTGGTGTTTCTATGCACCTGTTGCCTTTGTCCTTTATCTTACAAAGGCAATTTTTTTTACAGGGTCAAAATGACAACGAAAACACCATTCTAAAAAGACATCAATCCAACAAACGTATATATGGATAAGTACCAAAGAAAAAAAAATACTATCATCCGGGACACAGTCAAGGCCCTGTGTTGTCCAGCAGCCCTGGAAAGAGACCAAGATCCCGTGGACACTGCTCCCTCTCCAGAGGTACCCATGCTTGGACATAAGACTGGAAGAGGGGCAGGCAGTCAGCCCAGGCAAAGCCCTCAGCTGCCCGCCACCATGACCCACTGATAGCCTTTGTCCTTGGTGGTAGAGAACCCAGGTCAGAGTGGTGGGGTTGCAGCTCACCCCCAGTTCCAATCTCACAATTGGTTGTTTGTTTCCCTCCTCATATAATCCAAACTCCAAATCCAACAGCCACCATGCACATGGGGTCAATGCCCACCACTTCCATTAATCCTACTCGCTCCAATACCAATCCTAGTCTCGAATCTCCCTTTGACACTGACCTCCCACCTTTCCCCTCCGTACTCTGAGTCTCTTCTATCCTCCTCGCCTCTCCCTGGCTGCAGCCGTTGGTGGGTAATCTCTCCAGCCAATCTCAGCCTGGCTGGCAGCTGCTGCCACCAAACAAGTATATTAATTAGTTCCCGTGATGAGTCATTGACCTAAAACATTAACTCCTGCCACAGATGCTGCTTGATCTGATGAGTATTTCCAGCATGTTCAGTTTAATTTGCATTTGATTAGGACTGCCCTAAATTTGGGAAAACTCGGGGGAAATTCTATCTTCCAGGTTGTTCTGACCACAGGATTCCTGGAGGGACAGAGCGATTCTCAATAGAAAAGTGGATCGACAGAACAGGCTTTCATCTGAAGCTCGGAATTCCTGAGGTAAGACTTTGATGTGTTTCTGTTGCGGTTGGAGATCTACTCTGACAAGTGGAAAAGGGCGATGATACTTGCAATGGTCACTGTGGTCTTCTGGATGATGAAGGTCCCCAATGGCATATTGTCTGATTTCCACTGCGTGCATCATATTGGAGCAGCCTCATAGGTTACAGGATGGGGGACATTGCAGTAACAAACATTTATTGACCCTTTGCAAAGAGTTTGTCTTTTTTCTAGATATGAGAGTCATTGCTAACTTGCCCTTGCATAACACCAGTGAAATCGAACTCCCGATTGCCGTGTTTTTGTTTTACATAGAGGTCGCCCTCTTTCAGATATAACGAACCGTGCAATGCACTGTATGACATTTTAATGAGACGGGTAATTTGCAAGAGCCATGTATTTAATTAGAAGGCACTTCTAATTACTAAAATTATCTACTGACTGTCTCTAAGCAAAAATGATAATTGAATCAATAAGTTATTCTGGTTTGTGATACAAGAACAGATTGCTCAACTATAAGTTAAGTTCACTTATCCAAGTTGTTTTTTGTTACATTGGTCTCTCGCCAGTACACAGAAAGCATTCCCAGGATCAAAAACCATAGTGGAATCAATGCTAAAGGGGCCATTTCAGCATTTCACTGAGGGATGTGTTACACAGGTAGTGCTGCTGAGCCAGGAACCTGGTGCTATTCCTGCCCACCTTGCTGCTTTGTTAGGACCCTAAGGTGCCAGTAAGCCAGTGTGAATCCAGCATGGAGTCATCTCAGGGCTTAGTATGGAGACGATGCCTGTGAGGATGAGTGTAGGGCAGGCTAAAAGGAGCAACGATAGAAGGATGTCAGGGCTGGGGAACACTGTGCAGCCAGACAAGGAGGGGGGTAGAGAGTAACTTCCATTGCCTGTCAGGGCTGAGCAGCTGTACCCATTGCCCCAACCAGATTCAGCCCTCATGGGCAACTTCACAGTGAACCCTGGGACAAATCATTGCTGGTAGAGTGCCAGCAGATAGGAAGGAATAGTGCCTGATTCCTAGCACAGCAGTGCACAACCACACTGGATATCTTCTGTAAAGTGGTATGGGATACTGTTCAGACTTGAGGGCCAAGTGTGCTGACACGAATCCCCATCAGCAGGGCAGCACCAAGGGGGTTTATTCCTGCTTTAGGATCTGGGAGTTGCTGGCATTTACTGCTCATCCCTAAGTGGCTTTAAGCAGGTGGTGGTCTTGAATGGCCTGTATCCAATTCTCCTTCTGCTTTGAGCTGCTTACAGTCATTCTGAATACTTGCCACGGTAATGTTAGGAGTGGCGTTTTGGGATTCAGGCCATAATGATGGTCCGGGTGATATATTTTAAAGTCAGGATGCTGTTCGACTTGGAGGGAAATCTTAAGGTGGTGTGGTCCCATACACCTGCTGGTCATTTTTGGTGGTATGTGTCATCGTCTTGGAAAAGCCACTCCACAGTCAGAATGCTAAAATAGTCTATTTCTCATGAGAACAATTGTGCCTTTTATTGCGACCTTCATCAAACTAGCCAGTATGGAATACGAGTACAATTTACTGATCACGCAGCACAAGCCGTGCAGATTTACTGCCCAATTTAAACTTTTATAATTTTGTTGAATCCTAAAATAAGATACTCGTTGCAGAAGTATTGAACTATTTATGCTATGATGCATCTGACTTAATGCAAGGATGGATTTAAAACCCAAGTGGGTTAGCAGCTGGGAATTAGCAAAGGATAAATGCCTGAATTTGATGAGCTCAGAGGGTCAGATAGTTCATTGCTCCTGTGGCAGGTTGGGTGAAAGTGCCCTCACTTACCATGTTGTAGCGAGTCTTAATTGGACGATGCAAGTCAAACATCAGTGCGATACAACGAGTTGCTGAGAGCTAATCTGCAGGATGGGACCAGATACAGGAAAATACGACCATCTTGGGAATGCTGGAAAGAGGTTTGTTGGGATGAGAACTAATAGTAAAATGGTGCTGATCAGAGTGGGTACAAAACATATAGAAGGCACCGCGTACCCATCAGATGTTTGCGGAGGCTGCAAGTGGAAGATTTACTCCATGGCCTGATATTTGGTATTCCATGAAACCATACTTTATATCTATTACACAAACCAGGATTGGATGGGTTATGTATTCTTCCAGTTATTCCACACAGTGCCTAATTTTAGAATTCAAGTACTGAATGTGAGAGAGGGTAGGTGATCTGATACAGACATGAAATTCTGACAATATTTTTTTTTTGAATTAGTAAACGTCATACTAGATCTCCAAACTTCTAGCAGACTTACAATCTAAAACATGGGACTATGACTTCCATTAGGAAGCTTAACTGTTTATACCTTTAACGCCCATTTTTACTCTTTGAATATTCACACTTTTGCTAACTCTTGAAAGTCCCCAAAAGTCTTTGCAATGTGGTTTCCAACATCTACAGATGCTAAAAATACTCATTGCGTTTAATGGCATAAGCTAAAAGATATATTGGAGCTACACATCAGGTCAGCTAACATTGGTGGAACAAGATAGAGAGCATGCATTTAATTTAGTTTAGTGATACAGCATGGAGTCAGGCCCATCAGCCCATCGAATCCCCGCCGACCATCGATCATCTGTGCACTAGTTCTATCCTACACACAAGGGGCGATTTACAGAAGCCAATTAACGTACAAACCTGCACGTCTTTTGGAATGTGGGAAGAAACCGGAGCACCCAGAGAAAACCCACGCAGTCACAGGGAGAACGTGCAAACTCTACAGCAGCACCTGTAGTAATGTTTCAGCTCTGGTAGTTGTTGGTAATAAATAGCAATTAGGTAAGTGAAACAGACTACAAATGCAGGAAATCTGAAATAACATCAAAGGGTGGAAAAGTGAATCGGATCAGCCTGATCTGCTGAGTTTGTCAACATTTTCTGTTGGGTAAGAATGGGCCAAAAAAGAGACATGGTGAGGAAATGAGAGGTCCTGTAATGGGGTGGAGAATGAGTGATTCCAGTAATATTGCTTTCAAATACAAAACAAACCTATTAAAGTTACTCACTCTAAGGAGAGCAAGTAAATAAAATTGTGTTACTTAGGAAATTCTAGCCCAACTGAAGAATGACAAAGAGTTAAGCAACAAAATGATACCCATACTACAATCACGCCATGTACCACCAGAACAAGGAAAGTCATGGGAAATAACACAGGACTCAAGAAAAAGTGACTGAAAACACATTGAACTGAATTGCAAAGACATGGTTTTGACATCAAAGAGTCTGGGTATGAAGGAACTGACAGCAGGGTTACAAAAGTCCAGAAGTCTTTCATCGCCAGAGGGAAAAATGAGCATTGCTGTTGGCTGTACTCACGGGAAGAGCAGTTGTACAGGACTACAACAGGCTTCCCGCTGATCCAAGTAAAATAGAGAGCATGCTATCCTGGAAAGTACAAGACATCAAAGCGTGTGCCCTTTGGGATCCAGACAGTCTCAGTGAAGCATTGCATAATGGCGGACTTTTGAGAGATTTTCTGAATTTATGTGCTGGTCCGGGGATGTCTGGAATATCAGACAGCGGTAAATCGGATCAATACACTATTTGAGAAAGAAAGCACAAGAATGTGAGAGTTTTATATTAGTTTTTTAAAAAAGAGGATAAATTAGTCAAACATGGAACGATAGAACAATTTTTTATTGATTTTTAGAAAGCTGCTGATGGAATCTGACAGCAAGCTGTAGCATGTAAATATGCCTGTCAGGGCAATTTGAGTCCAAGATGTGAGTGAGCAGAGGGTGTTAGTGAAGCCGAACAGATAGGTTCCTAGTAATGGTGGAATTATTGAATGTGTAGTGGCTAATATATTAGTATGTATAGAATAGAAAATAAGATTTTTTAAATTTCAGATTAGAAGGTTGGATGCTAAAGGAGTTACAATTGTACTCTCAGCTGATCAGTATTTTATGTTGCTGACTATTGTGAAGAAACAATGTTTGGCATATCTGGGTTGATATTTTATATAATGTTTGGTGGGAAAGCGAGCTGTGAGAAGAAAGCAAAATGACCTAGACTGGATATGTGGTTGGGCATGAAGGTGGTGGAGGTGATGTAGGTTAATTGGCTGGGTAAATGTAAAAATTGTCCCTAGTGGGTGTAGGATAGTGTTAATGTGCGGGGATCACTGGGCGGCACGGACTTGGTGGGCCGAAAAGGCCTGTTTCCGGCTGTATATATATGATATGATATGATATGATGATATAATGTGGAAAACATCCCGTTATTCCCTTTGGTGTGAGAATAGCAAAGCGGAATATTATTGAGGGCTTTGAACATGGTAAAATATCGGTGTTCATAGTTCATGAAACATGAAGTTAACATACAGGGTACAATATGTAAACAGGAAGGCAAATGCTACATAGATATTCATGGCAAGGTGAATGGTGTAAAAGGGGATATTTTGTTGTAGTTAAGCAAGGTGAGTGGTGAGATAATGATTGAAGTTCTGCATGTGGTTTTGATCTCCAGACCAACGGAAATAGATTTTGTCCTCAAAGGTCTGCAGATTCATTAAAGTGATTCCTCAGAGTGTATGGATTAAGAATGGCCTGCAGTCACTGGGGTTTACAACCATGAATGATAATCTTAAAACATATTTGGTTGTAAATGTCAGGTAAATACTGAACAACCTTTTGCTCAGGTTTGATAGTCTGGAAGTGGGTGGCACCGTGGTGCAGCAGTAGAGTTACTGCCTTACAGCGCCAGAGACCCGGCTTTGATTGTGACTATGGGTGCTGCTTGTTCCGAGATTGTACGTTCCACCCGTGACCTGCGTAGGATTTTTCAGGAGCTCTGATTTCCTCCCACGCTCCAAAGATGTACAGGTTTGTGGGTTAGTCGGCTTGGTCTAATTGTAAATTGTCCCAAGTGTGTGTGAAGGATAGAGTAACTGTGTGGGGATCGCTGGTTGGTGTGGGTCGAAGGGCCTGTTTCTGTGCTGTATCTCCACGTTAAACTAAACTAATGGACATGTTTCAGGAAGGAGGGTCCACACTTAAGGGAGATGAGAAAATAGTTTACTTAGACAATTGCAAATGTTTGGGTTTCTCTGGCCTGAACACCATGATGCCTGGTCATTGAGTTTATTCGGGACTAATCTTCAGGGGTTTAGGCAATAAAGTAATCTAGGGACAGGATCTGTTATTGAACAGCAGAGCAAGACCAAGGAGCTGGTTGCTAGGTCAAGGTAGTTGCCGGAGAAATAAAAAAATCAGATGTGACTAATGATGAAGTGTCGGGGTTTGAGGTTCACCAGAGAACTTAATGGAGAAGGGAAAATGGAAGTGACAGCAGGTTGTCAGAAGGGATAGAAAAGTGCCAGGAGATTCGTAAAATTATCTTAAAACTGATGAAGGACGACCCACTTTGGCTTGTTATACTTAAGTGAAGAAAAATTCAACTATCCTGTGAGGAAGAAAACATCTGATTCAATAATATCCAATGGGGAAAGAAGCCCTCACCTGGGCTGATCTGATGAAGTCCAGACCTTCACCAATGCTGCCCTCTGCAGTAATCTAGTAAGCACTACCAGCATCTGCAGTTATTTTCTACACTCGTATTCCGCTTGGGTAGCTTGCAACTCAATGAATGGTATGAACATTGAATTCTCTCATTTTAAATAATACCCCTCTTCCCCCATTACCTTTCCAGTGCCCCCCAAACTGGTGCACACCTATTTCTCCCACAATCCCACCCCTCTTGACCTTCCCCTTCCACCAATATCACTCTGGCTTTATATTTCACTTTGCTCTTCTCCTTATCTAACACCCTTGTCTCCTTTTCATCTCTAGCCAATCAACCCTCCCTCACCTGAATGCACCTATCACTTGCCAGGCTTTGTTCTACTCCACCTATCTTTTCTAGCTTTCTCGACCCTACTAAAACCAGTCCGAAGGAGTCCAACCTGAAACGTCACTTATCCATGTCCTCCAGAGATACTGCCTTAGCAGCTGAGTTACTCCACCACTTTGTGTTTGATCTTGTAAGCCATTCAGTTACATTAAATCTGTATGAAAATCAGTAATTCAAATAAAACCGATCGATTACTTGGCAGCTAATATTAAGTACTACAAAGGAAGCACCGCGGTGCTAGAGTAGTGCTGCTCCTTCACTGTTCCAAAGCCCCAGGTTCAATTCTCTCTTTCTCCTGACTCTCAGTCTGAAGAAAGGTCTCGACCAAAATGTCACCTATTCCTTTTCTCCGGGGATGCTGCCTGACCCACTGAGTTGCTCCAGCTTTTTGTGTCAATCTTCAGTTCAGTTCACTGTGTGACAAGATGTGGGTGATATGGTTTCCTCCCACATCTCACAAATGTGCTGGTTGGTGGGTTAATTAATAGGTAAATTACTCCTAATGTAGGAGAATCTGAGGGAGTTGATTTTTCATTGCAAGATTTTGGAAGGTGATTTTTCATTGTGAGATAAAGGTGTTATATTTTCCCATTGCATACTGCTGAGAAACAAAAGCATACAATTGAACTTCCAGGCAATCATTTCCGTATATAGTGTAAACTGCATTCTATCTTGCATTTACTAAATTGGCAAAGGGAGGATGGTGAGATGTGAGGCTGCAGAGAAAATAATTGCATGAACTGTTCTATCCTTGTGAGCAAAATATAAAGACTCTTTTTCTCCAGGTGAAACAAAGTTGTGCATTTCTATGTCGTTAAGATGCTTTTATATTGACCTGTAGTGGATTGGAAATAATGTGTTGGCCTGTGGATTTTGTTCAGCTTCAATACACTTGATGTTTGCTACCGTGTCTATTGTTGTGTTAAGATGGACTAGTGGCAGAGTTACCTGTGGCTTGCAGCTTTGAGCCTGCACGTAAACTTTAAGTCTGCCTCATTAGTGGCAGCACTCTGTTGGCTCAAATCCCACACTGAACATCCCAATACATGAAGGGTCTCGACCCGAAACGTCACCCATTCCTTCTCTCCCAAGATGCTGCCTGACCTGCTGAGTTACTCCAGCATTTTGTGAATAAATCGATTTGTACTAGCATCTGCAGTTATTTTCTTATATCCCAATACATGTTTCAGGTTTATAACCATATAACAACTACAGCATGGAAACAGGCCTGTCCGGCCCTACCAGTCCACGCCGACCATTCTCCCTGACCTAGTCTCATCTACCTGCACTCAGACCATAACCCTCTAATCCCCTCCTATCCATATACCTATCCAATTTACTCTTAAATAATAAAATCGAGCCAGCCTCCACCACTTCCACCGGAAGCCCATTCCATACAGCCACCACCCTCTGAGTAAAGAAGTTACCCCTCATGTTACCCCTAAACTTTTGTCCCTCAATTCTGAAGCTATGTCCCCTTGTTGGAATCTTCCCCACTCTCAAAGGGAAAAGCCTACCCACGTCAACTCTGTCCGTCCCTCTCAAAATTTTAAAAACCTCTATCAAGTCCCCCCTCAACCTTCTACGCTCCAAAGAATAAAGACCCAACCTGTTCAACCTCTCTCTGTAGCCTAAGTGCTGAAACCCAGGCAACATTCTAGTAAATCTCCTCTGTACCCTCTCCATTTTGTCGACATCCTTCCTATAATTTGGCGACCAGAACTGCACACCATACTCCAGATTCGGCCTCACCAATGCCCTGTACAATTTTAACATTACATCCCAACTTCTATACTCGATGCTCTGATTTATAAAGGCAAGCATACCAAACGCCTTCTTCACCACCCTATCCACATGAGATTCCACCTTCAGGGAACAATGCAGAGTTATTCCCAGTTATGTGCGGATCCATCAGTATTCGGATAAAATGTAGTTAAGGCTTTCTGTAGTTAAGTTGAGGGAGGATGTTATAATGCTGTTTGAAGGGCAGGAGTGATTTCTTTTGCGCGTTAGACAAACCTTACTCCTCAGACGATCAACATTGATCACCATTATTTGTCACTATTGCGCTGTTTGTGGAACCTCAGTGTAAATTGGCTGCTGAGTCTCCAGTGGCTGTACTTCAAAAATATTTAAATTGTCTGTAAAATATTTTGGAATGCAAACTGAAAATGCCCAAAATAAAACGAGGCAGGTCAGGCATCTGTAGAAAGAGAAAAATATTTCATCTGAACTGAAAAAGAGAAACAGATTTACCTGGATAGCAGAGAAGGTAATGGGCCAAAGGGAGTTTCTCCATCAGGGTGAAGTAATAGTGAAGGTAAGGGTTGTCTGGAATGTAATGCTGATGTTGTGGAATCTAACTATAAAAAAAGAATGAAATGGAAGAAACACGACTAGCCAGCCAAAAATAGCCAATTCTCATTCAAACACAAAGAGCCAGTTGGAGGATTTAATTTAGAGAATGAAAGGACACAACCTTCTCAGTCACAAGATGAGATGGTATTCTTTAAGTTTGCATTGGGCCTCATTTGTAACACTCCAGAAAGCATGGACAGAGAGGTCAGAGAGGGAATGGGATGAATTAAAATGGCAGGTCACCACGAGCTCGGGATCATTCACACATTCTGAGCACAGAGATTGAAAGAAGTGCAAGTGAACCATGGCTTCCCCTTCAGAGGCTATTTGGGTCTCTGCGTGGGAGGAAGGCAAGAGGTGAAAGGACAAGTGTTGCATCTCCTGGCGTTGCAAGGGAAAGTGCCATACAATGGGAAGTGGTGGACAGGGATGGAAAATCAGACCAGGGTGTTACATAAGAAGTATCCCATCGGAAATGCTAACAGGTTAGGGGAATGTGCATCTGCTGATGGAATCCTGATAGAGCTGCTGGAAATCATGAAGGATGATCTATTGAATGCAGAGGCTGGTGGGATGGAAGGTGTGAGGACCAGAGGAATTCTGCACTTGCTCTTTCTGGGAGGAGAGGTGGTGAAAATAAAGATGCAGAAAATAGATAAGTTGCAGTCAAGGTCTCTGGCGGGATGGAAATGATATTCTTGCAATTCCTCCCCCCTGTGCTACACTTGATTTGATGAGTCATTCCATGCAGGTACCTCTGAAATGTCTTCTTCCTAAACTGTGGCTTCTCTGCTGCTGCAGTGGTTCAACTGGGTATTTTTCATCGGATGTTTTTAAGGCAGAGATTGACAGATACTTATTTAGCAAGGGTGTCAAGGGTATGGGGAGAAGGCAGGAGAATGGGGTTGAGAGGGAAGATAGATCAGCCATGTTTGAATGGTGGAGTAGACTCAATGGGCTGAATAGCCTACTTCTGCTCCTATGACTTGTGAACCCATGAACTGACATCGTTACCTGTGTGCAAAAAAAACGTTTCAGTATACTTTGATTCGGAAATTAAAGTTTATTGTGCAAAGTTTGTACAATTTTAACTGTCGGCACAAGGAACTGCCAGATGCTGGAGTCTTGAGCAAAACACAATGTGCTGGAGGGACTCAGCGAGTCATCATCTTCACTCTGACGTAGTCTTGACCCGAAACGTTGCCTGTCCATTCCCTCCCTAGATGCTGCTTGGCCCGCTGAATTCCTCCAGCACGTTGCGTTTTACACAATTTTTAACAGATTTGGATTTAAAATAATTAAATTTAAGAACAAATCAGGATTGGCATTGGATATTGTAGTGTGTGACGCTGTCAATGCAAGATCACAATATCAGATGTTCCAGTTTATTAAATTGTGCAAGTAAGGCAGGAACATATCAGATCCTCCAGATGAATTTAAAAATCATTTCATTTCAGGACCCTGATTCATTTCACTCATTACTGACCAATTCTCATCCCATGTGAAGTCACTTCTCCAGTAATTTTTACAAGAATTTTGCTTTCAGCATAACCATAGCCATTTCCAACACTGCCAAATGCAAGATTTGACTCTGAAAGACAATTATTGGTTGGTGTTGCTCTATTTTCAATTGGTCTTGAGTTCATAAACACAATGGAAGACATTTGCTTCCTATAATTTTCAGTTTCTCCATTATAATTTAGTTAATGTGGCACAAGACACCTGTGCTTAGATTCTCCAAATCCAGGAACACCTTTTGTGAGTGTAGTAAAAACTGTAGTAAGTGTTAGGCTTTGGCTCGAGAGTGTAGTAAAAACTATTTTAGCTGTACTTTGGGAAATATGTGTTGCGCAATGCCTTGTGGTCCTCCAGGCACGAGCAAACCTTTTCAGCACTTGCTCCAGCACTTGTCAGCACCAGAGACTGGTATCACCATCCATCTGAGGAGATAGTGTGAACTTCCTTGCTGGTGGAAACTCAAAATCCTGGTACACAGCCCACAATCCATTTCTGACATTTAAGTGCTGTAACTTGCTTTTGTGATCGTTCCACCGATACTCAAAGTATCCTGGTTGCCTTTTACAACGTACCTTTAAATATGACAGGAGAGGGGCGATTGGGCTGGCGGTCACAGGGGAAAAGAGTAGAAACAAGATGGATGTCATTCAACCGTTTGAGTCAGGCTGGATTAGTTGAATCAGTCTATTTCAGAGTCGGAACAGCAACAAAAGGCAGCCAGTTGGTTGAGTGATCAAAATTGGCTTTTTGGATCGGGCAATAAAAAGGAGATGTGTAGCAGGGGTCTCTTGCGAGCGGCCATGTTGGGAAAGAAGCTGCATGGAGAATTGCTGTGCGATGGTAAGTGTTAGGCTTTGGCACGAGAGGCTTTGGTGAGGAGGCTGAACAAAGGGGGACAGGAGGTAAAGATACAGCCTGCTGTTTCTTGTGTGATTGTAGTGCTGGTCGGTAGAATGGTGCAATATTCCTGCTGCTGGATGTGGGAAATCAGGGTAACTGTTGGTGTCCCTGATGATGACACTTGTGGGAATTGTGTTCAAGTGTAGCATAAGTGGAGCTGCAGACGGACAACCTCAGCATCCATGAGAAGGAGAGCTTGATGGGTAGGAGTTACAGCGAGGTTGTAGCCGGGCCCTAGGGAGTGTTGTAAACCAGAGGGATCTAGATAGAATGATCAAGAAGGCTTTTGGAACATTGGCCTTCATCAGTCAGGGTATTGAGTATAGAAGTTAGGATGTTATGTTTCAATTGTACAAGATGGTGAGGCCGCACTGCCTTCAGTTTTGGTCACTCTACTACAAGAAGAATGTTATCAAGCTGGAAACAGTGCAGAGAAGATATATGAGGACATTGCCAGGTCTTGAGGGCCTGAACTACAGAGAGAGGTTACACAGGCTAGGACTTTATTCCTTGGAGCACAGGAGGATGAGGAGTGATCTGATGGAGGTGTATAAGATCGTGAGGGGAATTGATAGGGTAGATACACAGTCTTTTACCCAGAGTTGGGGAATCAAGAACCAGGGGACATAGGTTTAAGGTGCAAGGGGAAAGATTTAATAGGACCCTGAGTGGTAACTTTTTCACACAGAGGGTGATGGCTGTAGGGATCGAGCTACCAGAGCAGGTAGTTGAGGCAGGAATTATAACAACATTTTAAATGCATTTGGATGTACAGGGATAGGAAATGTTTAGAGAGATATGGGCCTAAGGTGGACTGGTGAGACTAGTGTAGATTGACCATCTTGCTCAGCATGGGAAAGTTGGCCTGAGGGGGCAGTTTCTGTGTTGTATGAGTATACGACTCTAAAAGTCACCGTGTTCCGCAGTAATGTTTTCATTCATGATGGGAAATATGATTTCATGTTTAACAGCTGAATTTTCTCTGAAGTAATAGGGAATGTAATTCAATATTGTTTTTCATTCTTACATAGAGCAAAATAATCAGTGCACGACATGTAGTAAAAGATTTCAAATCGAAAGAAACCTATCTAAAAGGAAAAAATTGCATCTGGGGATTAAAACGTGCCTATGAACTCTCCTGGAACAGGAATCTTTTTAAACATCTAGTGGGGACAAGTCAAGCATCCTCCTTTATGATTCAACTGTATTTTTAAACATGTTCATGCCTTGCATCCATCAAGTTGACAATTTGAAAGCAATGTTTCATTTTTCATCAAATCAACTGATCTATTATTCAAGTGAAAACTGGAGTGAACTTTATCTGTCAAGCAGCTGTAATTAATGTTGGAGCCAATGTCAGGAACTCACTCTTGGGGTGCAACAACCACCGTGGAAGAAAAAAACTACCCATGCATTGGCTTCTCAGGAAGTTCTGTATGTCCATTGATTAATCCCATTCACATTTCAACTTGCAGATTGTTGGGAAGTGGAAATCTTTGGCCAGACAAAGGTTATTCCCTTTCAAATGCTCTCCACCACTTTGCCTGGATTCATAATTTGTTTTGGATCCAATGCTGCCTTAATTCCTCTCATCACCTGCATACCGACGGCACCAATTTCTTCAGTCAGGAGATGCCGTTTGCCCAAGCCTATGCCGTGCTCCCCAGTACAGGTGCCATCCATGGCCAGAGCTTGTCTGTGCAAGAAGGAAACAGAAGACCAAATTCAGCCTGCTAATCCCTTACAATCAAATATCTTTCAAAGCAGTGCAGGTGCGCACTTAAGTAGATGAGGTACCAAATTCTCACCCAGTACATGGATAGAGTGAGATTACATGGTGCAGCTAGTAGAGCTGCTGCCTGACCTTGTCCTGGGTTCCACCCTGACCTTGTGTTCTGCTTGCATGTTCCCCCTGTGACTGCTCTGGTTTCCTCCCATTTTCCAAGACTTGCATGTTGATAGGTTAATCCACATGTGGGAAATTGCCCATTTTATGTAGGAGTGGCAAAATCTGGGGGGAGGTTGTGAGGAGAATGGGCAGCACAGTGGGGCAGCTGGTAGAACTACTGCCTGACAGCACTGGAGACCCTGACCTCGGGTGCTGTCTTTGTGGGGTTGGTACATTTTTCACCACGTTGGTTTTCTCCAGGTGCTCCAGTTTCTTCCCACATCCCAATGACATGCGGGTTTGTAGATTAAATGGTCTCTGTAAATTGTCCCTAGTGTCTAGGAAATGGATGAGAAAGTGGGATAACACAGAATTAGTGTCAACAGGTCAGCGTGAACTCGGTGGACTGAAGTGCCTGTTTCTCTGCTGCATCTCTAAACAAAAGTAAAATCACAATGAAAAGTGGGATTAGTATAGGGTGCATTTCAATGGGCGCTGTAGGGGCAGCATACATTCACAAGGCTGAAGGGTCTGTTTCCGTGTTGTATGTCTCTGTAACTCTGAACAGTCTGCATGTTTAGTTTTGATGTCACGGCTGCAACACTGGAGTACAACTAGACATTGAAGAGATAGTGTGGGCTTTGACCAGAATCACTGGCACCAGTTTAAAGGCTGCAAGTTGCTGGAGTGTGAACTGGTGCAGCAGAAAATACTTAAAGAGACCGTCTCCAAGCTTGCTCATGAGATATTCTCCAATGGACCCGATATCTCCAGTGCTCTGGGCGAGTCCTCCTCCTCCTGTTTATAACAGTCCATTAGTCCTTGGGAAATGATGGATCCAATTCTGGGATCTGCCTCATCACTCCCAAAGCCAGTTTTTCATTTAATATATACAGCGCGGAAACAGGCCTTTTCGGCCCACCAAGTCTGCGCCGCCCAGCGATCCCTGCACACTAACACTATTAACACTATCCTACACACACTAGGGACAATTGTTACATTTACCCAGTCAATTAACCTACATACCTGTACGTCTTTGGAGTGTGGGAGGAAACCGAAGATCTCGGAGAAAACCCACGCAGGTCACGGGGAGAACGTACAAACTCCTTACAGTACAGCACCCGTAGTCAGGATCGAACCTGAGTCTCCGGCGCTGCATTCGCTGTAAAGCAGCAACTCTACCGCTGCGCTACCGTGCCGCCTTGATTCATCCCCACCCACTGAAGTGGCGTTTCTTGTTGAGGACCATTGTTCCCGCCATGGTAAAGGAATGCCCAGGTAAAAGGATACAAGGCAATTGTGTTGCTTGTGTGCAAGACCCCTCGAGTATTGTGTACACGTGCAAAACTCCCTTGGAAGAAACTGGTGTCATTTTAGCCCGTTTCTACACTCCTTCAAATTTCTAGTCGCAGGTGTCTTATTATGTAAAAAATCAAGAATTGCTGTCTCAAATATTCACCAGAAAACCTAATTGGATCTATTTCACTTTTCACGAGGACCTATTTCCATAGAGATAAGCTCTACATTAACAAAGACAAACCAAGTGTATTTACTGATTATGGCATCAATACAGGTTTCAAGGAAAGCTTAAAGTGGTGAAAACAAAGACTCTTGGGTATTGATTACAGGATTTATAGTTTAAAAAAACCAAGGTCAGTAAAGTGGCTGTCAGTCTGAGGAAGACACAGATTAAATCTCCAAGTGGCCCAATCTATAAATGGTCCAAGAGTTGTGGGCAGGTGAAACTTAATATTTAAAATGCAACTACAATGCGCATTGTGTACTTTCAGTGGATGGAAACTGACCAAAGAAGGGGAAGTTGAATGAGATCTGAGAATGTTAGAGTCAATGCTTAATGTACAATCTCTGAAACATCAAAGTGCGTCAAAACAGTGCCAAATATATACAGTATTTTAATCCGATCATACCTCGGGTATGGTGTGCCTTTTTGTATAGGACTAAAAATAAACATGATACTAATCCATATGACCTAGGAAACCACTCGGCCCATCGAGTCTATGCTGGCTGCCAGAGCAATCTCATCATCCCATCCACACCTTAATCCGCATTAATTCTCCTGCAACCTGTTCTCTCTCTCGTGCCCATCAACCATCCCCACCCCCACCCAGACATTCACACTACACGTAATTTACATTCTCAAATCAACCAGCAAATCTTTGGGTGGTGGGAGGAAACTGGAGTGCATGGGGAGCAAAATGAGGTTAAAATGAGCTTGAGGCACATGTCTCCTGAGTTCTCCATGACCTCGTCCATCCTGTTGCATATGGTCTCAGTAAAATATTGTTACTGTACCTGGCCAATCTGTCAGTAAACTCTTTCACCCTTCGCTCCTCATCCTTGTCCATTGGGTCCATCGTCATCAAGCAGTGGAAGTTGCCATCTCCTACATGACCTACAATAGGTCCTTGAATTGGAATCAGATGATTGATTAGTTGTATTGCATAAAATGCAATGAAGAAAGATAGAAAAAGCAAGAACAATGAAGCCTTAATGACGTTGAGTTCAACGAGATTCCAATCAAGGTCATTGACAATGACCATGCTTAGGCATATCTCAGGAGACAATGTTTCATTTTTGTCTTAAAGACACTGGAGAACACAGAACATTCTGTTCCTTGAGTGGAGTCTCAACCATTCTGCACCTCAAATCATTCTCTTACCATTTCTCCACTTCTCATAATATTTATATCTAACAAAGGTTTCAATTGTTTATCAGAAGGGAGTTCCAGGTTTCATCTCCCTCTTCCTTGGTATCTCTCTCTCTCTCTCTCTCTGCTATCTCCTCCCCTCAAAATCTCTCTCTCTGCCATCTCTTCCCCTCAAAATCTCTCTCCCCTTCACCTATCCTCCTTCCCTTCCTCTATCTCTCCTTCAACCTCACCCAACAAACCTTCTCCTCCCATCACACTTCTCCCATAACCCTTCATAATTACCCCACTTTGCTCCACCTCGTCACATTTCTCCTCATCCCCATTGTCAGACCATCCCATCTTCTCTCCTGAACTCCCGCCCTCCCTCTTATCTTCCTCTTCCTCCACATCCACATCCCTGAACCTCTTTCCCTTTCTCCCATCAGGCCGTCATCATTCCTCTTCCTCAGCTGCCTTGTTGCCATTAGGCAGATTGGAAGCCAAGGACTGCCCTCTGCTGGTTTGGCCATTGGTTGATGGATTGGGCTCATGAGCTTTTGACTGGGAGTAGAAGTGATAGTGAGAGTCTACATCTTGTTGTGAATAGAACATTGGCTGGCGAACGGGAAATGAAAGTGGGAATAGATGTCTTGTACTGGCTGGCAAGATGTTGTGAGTGCTGTACCACTGGGATCAGAGCTAAGGCTTTAACTTTTTACAACTCGTTTAAATGACTTGGATGAAAGCACAAAATGTGTGTTGCTAAATTTCCTGATGCAACCGTGACAGGCAGGTTAGTGAGTCATGAACAAGACAAAAACACGGGTTAGAAGCGCATATAGAAAGGTTTCATAGGGCAGCCGTAGATCTGGTAAATGAAGTATGACTCTGACTCATCTCTAACCCCTCTCACCCTGGCCGCAAACTCTGAAGCATTTCCCTGTTCTACTCAATAACCAAAGTCTGTAGTCTCTTTTTTGCTCTGGTTTATTTTCACCCACATGTTTAGACCGTAATGTTGTATCCTTATTGTTTTGATGTGTTTATGCTTTATTCTTAATTGTTAACTGTATTTTGTGTTGTCATTTGTGAGCGGAGCACCAAGGCACATTCCTTGTGTCTGCATACTTGGCCAATAAACTTATTCATGAATGGAAAGTTAAGAATGCAGAAAGTTGTCTTAATTGTGAAAGATTGCAAAGTTCTGAGATAATTTGTAAAAAGCTAACAAATGTTATCATTTATTGTAGGGGGAGAGGTCATGACTCAGTTAAATATGGCATTTGTGACTAGATTAATGTGCACAAAACTGGCCTGTGTAGGAAGGAACTGCAGATGCTGGTTTAAACTGAAGAGAGACACAAAATGCTGGAGTAACTCAGCGGTACAGGCAGCAACTCTGGATAAAAGGAATGGGTGGCATTTCAGGTCGAGACCCTTCTTCAGACTGAGAGTCAGGGGAGGGGGAGATACAGAGATAAGGAAGTGTAAGGTGTGAGAACGAGACATCAAAGGGGAGTGCAGATGAAGGAAAATGTAGAATAGATCATTGTTAGCTCGGAGAAGGTAACAACAAAGCAAACAGAGATAAAATGTAATCTGGGATAGTCAGACTGGTCGGAGAACTGGGAAGGGGGGGGGATGGAGAGAGAGGGAAAGCAAGGGTTACTTGAAGTTAGAGAAGTCAACATTCATACCGCTGGGGTATAAGCTACCCAAGCGAAGTATGAGGTGCTGTTCCAGTTTGCACTGTGCCTCACTCTGACAATGGAGGAGGCCCAAGACAGAAAGGTCGGTGTGGGACTGGGAGGGGGAGTTAAAGTGTTTACCAACTGGCCTCCTTATTTCATGTTCTGGAAGCTGTTCAGGGAAGGTTTGCAAAACTAACAAGTTCATAAGTTACAGGAGCAGAATTAAGCCATTTGGCCCAGCAAGTCTACTCCGCCATTCACTCGGCTGATATATTCACCCTCTCAACCCCATTCTCCTGCCGTCTCCCCATAACGCCCGACACCCTTACTAATCAAGAATCTGTCCATCTCCACCTTAAAAATATGCATTGGCTTGGCCTCCACAGCCTTCTGTGGCAGAATGGGTGAATGTTTTAGGAGAATAAGATTTCACAGGCCAGGTGTGTATCTTTTAGGAGTTTAGATGAGTGAGAAGTACATGATTGAAACATCTGGATCCTGAGGGTTCAGGGTGGATGCGGAGGGGAAGATTCATGTGATAATCTAGCACCTCGGGATTATTTTTAAAATAAGGGATTGCCTATTTAAGACAGAGGGGGCTTCTTTTTTCCTGAGGATCATGTCTTCAGACCCTTCTTCCTTAAAGGACAGTCGAAGCAGAGTCTTTGAATGTTACCATATTCCCTCCTCTTACTTTCCAGGATTTAGACCCAGCGATGAAGGACTAGTGATTTATTTCCAAATGAGGATGGTGTGCTGTTTGAAGAAAGAGTACGATGGTGATAGAGCCTTGAACCTGCTGCCCTTATCCTTCCTGGTGGTAGTGGTCCTAAGTTTGGGAGGTGCTGGTACAGTAGCCTGGGTGAGTAACTGGTGGTCACTGCACACTAATGTTGGAGTGAATGAATGTCTAGGTTAATTGTTGAGTGCCAATCGAGTGGGCTACTTCATCCTGATGGTGCGGAAATTCTCAAAACACATTGAGGTGCATTTTCCCCCTCTTTGAGGTGCATTCATCCTGGCAAGCGGAGTGTATTCCATCATACACCTGACTTCTGCCTTACTGATGGTGAAAACGCTGTGGCATATCTGGAGAGGTATCACTTATCACATGATACCAAGCCCAGACCTGCTCTTTCAGGTTTCAGCATTGATCCAAATGAGATTCTGGACAATGTTGACAATTGAAGGTTGGGGTTTTGACTGTAGAATTGCATGTCAAGGGTCAGACTCTCTCTTGTGGGAGATGAGCATTGCCTGACACTTGTGTCATCAGCCCATGCCTGAATGTTGGCCCAGTCTTGCTGTATTCAGGCTAGAACTGCTTCGCTTGTTGATGAAATTGAATTGAACATAATGTAATTGTAAGAACACATTTTTACTTCTGACCTTATGGTAGAAAGTTACTGATGTAGATAATTGGAGCTGGGGTATTTTAGAAATCACACAGACCATGGGCTGGGATAGTGAGCTTCACAACTACAACCACCTTCCCCTTATCAAGGTATGACTCCATCCATTGGGCTGTTTCCCCCCCTGATGTCCATTGGCTTCAGATTTCCTTGATGCCCCCAAATTATTAAAAAGCTTTAACTGAGTTATTTTAACTTGTAGTTTTTTCCTTAAAATTAATGTTTACAGGTTTCACATGTGATAATATGCATACCTACTTGAGTAACCATTTTACTGGATTATTTTAGATTTTTCACTACACTGTTTCCTTGGTACCTGAGCAACTAGACTGTACTGACTGGAAGGACACAAAGTGCTGGAGTAACTCAGCAGGTCTGGCAACATCTCTGGAGAACATGAATAGGTATCATTTTGGGTCGAGACCCTTCTTCAGACTATAATGGCTACTCTGGCCCTCTTTATCAAGTACCAGTGCTTTGATAAGACTGAGCTACATTTGGAGAAACTTTTACTTATTCTGCACTGACATGGGAAATCAACAAAGGCGTTAGTCCATTCATTCACGACGTTGAATTACATGGTACACAGGAGTTAAACAATCGTGTCCCAATGTAATACTAAACAACATTGACAACAGCTACACCCCACATCAATCCCAGGGGATGAATCTAAATTTGGCAGTGGACCCTAGGAAGCAAGTGTGGCAAGTGTTTGGCAACCACCAACCTGTAAGCTTTGACTGTATCAGGTCATCTTTAGTAGTCACGATGATTTCGGGTAGCTTTGAGAGTGGAACACACACGTCTGTAGAATAAGCCTTCAAAAATAAGGGAGAATTGTCGGTCGGTTTGACTCGTCTGAAAAGTTTGTTTGAAATTATGGAAGTGAGGCCCGAAGCTGCCTCACCTTACAGCCCGGCCGCAGGGCCCGCGCAGCGTACCACGCATTGTGCCGTGCTTGCCATAGCTTATCCCGATTTTCTTGATCTTTGGCCCAAATAAAATCAGAGCCCCTGTTCGCCTTCGCTATTTCGTCTGAGAAGCAAACAAAGACAAATATGACACAGCGGGCAGCCCACTGAGCAATACAGACCAGAGGGTTTAGTGCGGAAGAATGAGTGTAAGAAAATAACTGCAGATGCTGGTACAAATTGAAGGTATTTATGAGATGAATTCCAAACACTGAATCTCCACATCACTGGAACTTGAAACCCATGGGAGACAATTAAGCAGCACTATTGTCTTATCCTTTTCCCAGAGCGCGACACATTTTTCCCTTCAGTTCTTTTCTCCTGAAGATAATTATTGAACCCACTTTCATCATTCTGTTAAGGTGTAGGTTCCAGATTGTGACAATTCACTGCACAAAACATTTTTTATCTCGCTGCTGGTAATTTTTCAACACACAGGCCAAACTTCCACCAGGTGTGGCATGGAAGCAAAATACCAGAGGTGTGAGGAATTGTACGGGTGGTCAGGTTGAATCCTGAATCTTGGTCTTGATTAGTATGGGTGTCAGGGGTTATGGGGAGTAGGCAGGAGAATGGGGTTGAGAGGGAAAGATAGATCAGCCATGATTGAATGGCGGAGTGGACTTGATGGACCAAATGGCCTAATTCTTCTCCTATATAATTTATGAACTTATGAATCCGGGAATAAACACATACTCGATGGGTCAGGCAGCAACAATGGAGAAAGTTAGCATTCAATGTCAGTGAATTTTCATCAGAACCATTTCTCTCTCCCCAGATGCTGTCTTGTCTGCCCAGTATTTCCAGCATACATTGCTTTATCCCAGAAGTTTTATGTTATACAAATTACCAATTTAAATAGTTAATATCATCCAGGATTGGTGATTTTAGAGGAACTATCCAAATTAATTGCAGGTTTCAATAAGAAAAAAATTGGATGAGTTATATCAGTGCCTCAGACTGAGAAATAAAGATTGATAAATATTTAGGTAAGTTGTTGAGTTATTTTGAAAAAATAAGTTAACCTGCCCTTGCTGTCAGTCAGGGAACAGTACTTCAGTTTAGGTTGCCTCTGGCCGCCTCTGTCTGGGCTGGAAAATTAGAAGCTAGTTTAAGATAGTACATAAATATATGAACCTTACAGTCAGAAACAGGAGAATTTATCATGGGGAACATAGAAATGGCAGAGCAAGTTCTTCACTGAAGACGACATAAATGAACATTTCAGTAATGTTGGGGAGTCAAGAGTCAAATGAAAAGAAGGAATAAGAGGAAATTAGCAGAACATAAAAATAGCACTGGAGAAGTTAAATGCACTAAAAACTGATAAATCCCCAGGCACCGATAATATACATTCCAGCCTTTTAAAGGAGGGAGCACGGAGATAGTGGATCACTGGTTCACACCGTCCAATATTCTGTCAATTATGAAAATTCCTGTAGATTGGAGGATGGCAAGTGTTAACATTATTTTATAAAGGTGAGAGAGCTAAAATATCAGTTAGATTAAATCAGTAATAGGAAAATTAGAGTTGTACAGCAGGGAAACAGATCCCTTGGCCCAGCTTGTCCATGCGAAACCAACTAGTCCCAATTGCCTGTGTTTGGACCTTATCGACCTAAACCTTTTCTGTCCATGAACCTGTCTAAACGTATTTTAAAATATTGTAATTGTACCCATCTTTACTATTTCCTCTGTCAGCTTGTTCCACATACCCAAGAGTCCCAGTGTGGACGTGGGGCCGAAGGGCCTATATCCTATATCCACGCCGCAAGGCTCGAAAAGAATTGATCAGGGTAGTGTGGAAAAAGTCACCCTAATGTTCTTTTTAAATGAATTCCCTTCTCACCTTAAATCTATGCCTTCTCGGTTTATCCTGGGAAAAGGACTGTGATCACCCACCTTATTTGCACCCTCATGATTTTATATATCTCTTTGATAACCCCTCAATCTTCTACGCACCAGGGAAAAAAAGGTCTGAGCCCATCCATTTATTCCTTAGAATTCAAGATCTCCAGTCCCAGTATATCCTTGTGATTCTTTTCCTTACCTGTTCCTGCTAATGACTACCTTACCATAGCTAGGCATCCAGAACTCCACACAATACTCCAAGTGTGGTCTCACCAACACCTTGTAAAGTTGTAACATGATGTCCCAACTCTAGTATTATACTCAATGCCCTCGTTGAAGGCAAGCATGCCAAACATAATCTTCCCCACCCTTTCTATCTCTCGGAGAACTACATGCTGGTATCCCTAGGTGTCTCTGTTGTACAGACATTCACTGTATAATTCCTTCCTTGGTTTAATGTCACGAAATGCAACACTTCACTTTTGTCCAAGTTAAATGCCATCTGCTATTTATTTTGCCCACTTTCCCAGTTGATCAAGATTGTGTTGCAATCTTCAATAACCATATTCACTTTCCACTATACCACCAATTCTGGTGTCATCAGTATATTTACTAACCACGCCGAATACATTCTCATCCAAATTGTTAATACTGATGACAAACAACAATGGATCCATCACCAATCTCTGCAGCACACCACCAATCGTGGCCTCCAATCTGACTAACAACTCTTCACTGACGCCCTCTGACACTTATCACCGAGCCAGCTTTGTAGCCAAATGGCAAGCTCACTGTGGATCCCATGAGGTCTACCCTCTGAACCTGCCTGCCATGTGAGAATTGTCAAAGGGTCTTGGTAAAATCCATGTCGACCATAACCACTACTGCCCTGCCCTGATCAATCCTCTTCCGAGTCTTATGGCGTGGAATTAGGCCCTTCGGCCCCACTTGCCCACACAGGGACTCTTGGTTACCTCTTCAAAAAAACTCAGTATGACATACAATTTCGTACACCCAGAGCTATCCTGACTTTCTCTAATCAAAGTTGGCCTTTCGAAATGAAGGTCAACCCTGTCTCTCAGAAACGCCTCAATAACTTTCCCACCACTAATGTTGGGCTGAAAGGCCTGTAGTTCTCTGGCTAAACCTTGCTGCAACTCTTAAATAAAACCACAACATTAGCCACCCTCTCACCTTCCGATGAAACAAATATATCTGCCCTTGCCTCCCTCCCTCTCTAATGATTTAGATGAAGGAATTAGAGTAACACTAGAAAGTTTGCAGATGACACAAAGCTGGGTGGCAGGGTGACCTGGACAGGTTGAGTGAGTGGGCAGATGCATGGCAGATGCAGTATAATGTAGATAAATGTGAGGTTATCCACTTTGGCGGCAAAAACAAGGAGGCAGATTATTATCTCAATTATGTCAGGTTAGATAAGGGGGAAGTGCAGCGAGACCTGGGTGTCCTTGTACACCAGTCACTGAAAGTTGGCATGCAGGTACAGCAGGCAGTGAAGAAAGCTAATGGCATGTTGGCCTTCATAACGAGAGGATTTCAGTATAGGAGTAAAGAGGTTCTTCTGCAGTTGTATAGGGCCCTGGTAAGACCGCATCTGGAGTATTGTGTACAGTTTTGGTCACCTAATTTGAGGAACGACATCCTTGTAATTGAGGCAGTGCAGCGTAGGTTCACGTGATTGATCCCTGGGATGGCAGGACTGTCATATGAGGAAAGATTGTATTCACAGGATTTTAGAAGGATGAGAGGGGATCTTATAGAGACATATAAAATTATAAAAGGAATGGACAAGCTAGATGCAGGGAAAATGTTCCCAATGTTGGGGGAGTCCAGAACCAGGGGCCACAGTCTTAGAATAAAGGGGAGGCCATTTAAAACTGAGGTGAGAAGCAACTTTTTCACCCAAAGAGTTGTGAATTTGTGGAATTTTCTGCCACAGAGGGCAGTGGAGGCCAAATCACTGGATGAATTTAAGAGAGAGTTAGATAGAGCTCTTGGGGCTAGTGGAATCAAGGGATATGAGGGGAAGTTTGGCACAGGTAACTGATTGTGGATGATCAGCTATGATCACAACGAATGGCGGTGCTGGCTCGAAGGGCCAAATGGTCTCCTCCTGCACCTATTTTCTGTTTCTATGTTTACCTTCCCATGCCAGTCCCATTGGTTCACATTTGACTTATAAACCTCAATCTTTCCATATGCCTGCCCATATGCCTGTCCTTGGCCTTGTTCACCCCACACCTGTCATAATGGGTGGCGATCGGTGACTTTATCTCAAAAGATATATGTGCCGCAGAGAATATAGCAAAGTTTCACCAGATCAATTCCTGGGATGGTAAGATTTTGGAATGAGGAGAGATTGGATCAATTAATGCTTTTTGCGTTAGATCTCATTGAAGCGTAAAAATACTGGCAGGGCTCAAAATACCAGATGCACGGAGGATGTTCCCCAGACTGAAGTGTGTAAAACAACGAGTCAGTCTAAAAATATGGGAGAAAGAATTAGAATGCTCGGAGGGTGGGAAATCTGTGGAGATCTTTACCAGAAAAAACAGCAGAGGCGAAGTTGCTACATATATCATGTTGAGAATGATGATCAGACATGATCAAACTAAACGGACCAAATGTCCACCTCCAGAGACTATTGTTCCCTTTTCCAGGTACATTTGGATTTCAACATTAGGGATAAGTCCATATCACTTCACATTGATCATAAGTGATCGGAGCAGCATTAGGCCAAGTCTACTCCACCATTCAATCATGGCTGATTTATCTCTCCCTCCTAACCCCACTCAACTGCCTTCTCCTTGAGGGGAAGATTGCTTTGGAAAGGCACTTAAGTTGTGATAAAATATTCTGTAGAATAAGCAAGACTGAGCTTTTACTAAACCAGATGTAGTAGATGAGGTTAGAGGAGGTGCATACCCAGTTATAAACTCATCAAACATAGAACTGTACAGGACAGGAACAAGCTTTTCATGCCACAATGTCAGTGTCAAACATGATGCCAAGATAGACTAATCTCCTCCGGCTGCATATGATCAATAGTACTCCATGGGGTGAGAGTGGGAAGGAATAGGGACATTGAGCCTACCTGTCACCTGGATCTGCTCTGCCAGGCTTTTCTCAGTGCCATGGAATTCCAGGAAGAGCGTTGAAGACACTGTGTAATTCAGATTACTGTACTTGTTACAAGCATCGATCATCACATCGTCCAGGAACTCTGGGACAAGCAAAGATACCTTTACAGCACCGTACAATGCAGCAATAAACAACATTTCACTGGAAAAAGGAAAATGAAACCAGTGAGTCAAGCAGAAGGTGGTCCAATCTACATTAAAGTCAAAAGCTCATAGTAACACCAGACAGATGTCAAAGTTTGGCTTCATTGTATTCATGGATAGTATTATCTGATTTGAATGCAAACAAAAGCTTTTCACTGTATCTTGGTACCTGTGGCAACAATAAATCTATACCTTAACCCAAGTGTTGGGATTTCAGAACAATAGCAGAGTACATTAAGGAATTTTATTCTACTTGTTTTAACCTGAATTGCTCTGAAAGTAAACTTCATGCTAAAATGAGATTTTACAAACAGTACAATCTTTACACAGTTGCAGTTGTGATGCAGCTCACAATCCCTCGTGCAGACCATCTCTGCACCAAGCTAAATGCTCGCCTGCACTCATGCATCCATTGCACGTAACTACTCTCCCCTGCACATGTCTGCTTGATCCAAGATGGTGGCCAACCCAGGCGACTCTGTGTGCTAGTCACAGAAGTAGATCTGCAATCAAGAAAGCTAATGGCACGTTGGCCTTCATAACGAGAGGATTTGAGTATAGGAGTAAAGAGGCCCTCCTGCAGTTGTATAGGGCCCTGGTGAGACCACATCTGGAGTATTGTGTGCAGTTTTGGTCTCCTAATTTGAGGAAGGACATCCTTCCTATTGAGGCAGTGCTGCGTAGGTTCACGAGGTTAATCCCCGGGGTGGCGGGACTGTCATATGCGGAAAGATTGGAAAGACTGGGCTTGTATTCACTGGAGTTTAGAAGGATGAGAGGGGATCTGATAGAGACGTATAAAATTATGAAAGGACTGGACAAGCTAGATGCAGGAAAAATGTTCCCAATGTTGGGGGAGTCCAGAACCAGGGGCCACAGTCAAAGAATAAAGGGGAGGCCATTTAAAACCGAGGTGAGAAAAAACTTTTTCACCCGGAGAGTTGGGAATTTGTGGAATTCTCTGCCACAGAGGGCAGTGGAGGCCAATTCCCTGGTTGAATTTAAAAGAGAGTTAGATAGAGCTCTAGGGACTAGCGGAATCAAGGGATATGGGGAGAAGGCAGGCACAGGTTACTGATTGTGGATGATCAGCCGATGATCACAATGAATGGCGGTGCTGGCTCGAAGGACCGAATGGCCTCCTCCTGCACCTATTTTCTGTTTCTATCACACATTACAATCGCTCCTCTCTTTTAAATCTCCGACAGCACCATTTCTTACTAAACGTTATTCCGTTTATCATGTATCTAAACACTGTAGATGGCTCGATTATAATCATGTATTGTCTTTCCGCTGACTGGTTAGCACGCAATAGAAGATTTTCACTGTACCTCGGCACATGTGACAATAAAGTAAAGTAAACTCAGCTCCCCCTGTAGTCAATAACGCCTCCTCCCTCCCACAGCATCACTCCTACACAGCCTGCAATCTCCCCAGCACTCCTCCACAACAATGCTTCTCCCCCCCTCACTAAAGCACACCTGACCCTGTCCACATTAGTCCACAACTATGCCCCCCCCCCTCGCTGATTCATGTCATCCCTGCAGCTGTTCCCACCCTCCTCACCTGTCCATTCTCCCCTCCCCACACACTCACCCACACCCACACCAGGTCCACAGTGTCTTCACAGTTTTGGGACGAACAACATGGAGGGAAACATGAAAGATCTGATTGAAAGTGGGTGGAAGGGTACATTTATGTGCAGAGATCCCGAACTGCACAGACCCGTTCTATCACCCTCCTCACATGTCTCTGGTAATCAGCCGGGCCCCAGAAAGTCCAGCTAACTCTGCCGTTCCCCATCTTTCGCAGCAAACCTGCAGGTGGTGACAACAGCTCGAACAAAGGCCAACTCTGCAAACTGTGTAATCCGATTACAACAGAGAGCAAATGGGGAGGCAGCAGCAGTTTGCAGACACCAGTCATTACTGGGACATAGAGTGTGTGCCCAAATATAACATGCTTTTAAATAATAAATTAGTAGTGCACAATGTGAAAAGTGCTCTAAAAAAATATGAACCCTTCAATAAGCACGTGAGGTGTAAAGTTATTTTGTGCATAAGGTAGACATTCTCCTGACGACACACCACATGATTGCAACTGGATTCAGAGGCGGTTTGAGGGTTAAGCAACCTACAACTCATTGGTCAGGACTTTTTTTATTATATGTATGAAGGAACAGCAGATGAAGGTTTAAATCGAAGACAGACTCAAAAAGCTGGTGTAGGTGGTTCAGGCAGCATCTTTGGAGAAAAGGAATAGGTGATGTTTCAGGAAGATGGGTCTTAATCCAGAGATGCTGCCTGACCCGCTGAGTTACTCCAGCCTTTTGTGTCTATCTTCTGTTTTATTATGTTCTGCTTCATTGCAATGGCTAAAGACCAACAGTCACACTCAACTCTGCACTGATTAGGTCGAGCATGAAAGTAGCATTTTGCATTGCTACAGTTTGTATTAGTGTATGTATTGTGCAGCACTGTTGAATGTGGGCTTATATTCACTGAAATTTATACGGATGAGAGGGGATCTTATAGAAACATATATTAAATTCTTATGGGATTGGACAGGCTAGATGCAGGAAAAATGTTCCTGATGTTGGGGGAGTCCAGAACCAGGGGTTACAGTTTAAGAAAAAGGACTGGGATGAGGAAAAACCTTTTCACCCAGAGAGTTGTGAATCTGTGGAATTCTCTGCCATAGAAGGCAGTGGAGGCCAGTTCACTAGATGCTTTCAAGAGAGAATTAGATATAGCTCTAAGGGCTAACGGAATAAAGGGATATGGGGAGAAAGCAGGAACAGGTAATGATTTTGAATGATCAGCCATGATCATATAGCATAGCGATGCTGGCTCGAAGGGCCCAATGGCCTACTCCTGCACCTGTTTTCTATGTTTCATAGAGCGTGAAGATCGGGTATTTGACCCTCTGGGCTGACCATCAGGCATCCATTTACACTAATCCCATTTTATTCTCCCCACCCAGTTCTGCCACTCACTTACATACCTAGGGCAATTAATCTACCCATCCGCACATCTTTGGAATGTGACATGGAACCTGAACACCTGGAAAAAAGCCCTCAAGATCAGAAGGAAAACGTGTAAATACTACACAGACAGCAGCGATGGTCAGGATTGAACCCAGGTCACTGGTGCTGTGAGACATTACCTCTACCAGCTGTATTACTGTGTCACCCTGTGTTTAGAGCATTGCACTGCAGTAGTCTAGAGCTTGTGGTCTATGTGTTGCTATAATGCTGCATCAGAGTACATTCCGTATGCATTTGGGTTGGGGGTTATCCTGAAATCTATTATGTACAGAGCAATATCTGTTCTTTCACACGTGATACTTCAGCAGTTTCCACAACCCAGTTCCAACATGTTGTTTTATACCCCGTGTATAATGTTAGAGTGCCTTACCTATCCTTGCTATGGGAATGCCATACTGCAGCACCTGCACCGTACAATCCACGGCAGCCTGGACTGTTGGAAACGTGCAGACTGCAGACACCATGGACTCCGGTATCCCGTAGAGACGCAGTGTTGTCTTGGTGATTATTCCCAGCGTTCCCTCTGAGCCAACAAAGAGATTTGTCAGATTGTACCCGGCGGACGTCTTCCTGCAGGAGGAACATTTTATCACAGTGTGCACTCAACACGTTTCTCCCAGGCTGTGCAGCCCATCAACAGATGTCTCCACTGGCGGGAGAGTCTAGGACCAGAGAATAAAGGGACGTGCCTTTACAAAGGAGATGAGGAGGATATTTTTAAGGTGGAGATTGACAGATTCTTGATTAGCACAGGTGTCAGGGGTTATGAGGAGAAGGCAGGAGAGTGGGGTTGAGAGGGAAAGAAAGATCAGCCATGATTGATTGACGGAATAGACTTGATGGGTCGAATGACCTAATTCTGCTCCTGGTAAACATAAACTAATGTAAGGTACATATCTGTACATTAACTGTAGATTTGGACTGCGTTTCATCATATTTCCCCAGAGGGCAGATGAGCCTATAACGAACATCTTTTCATTTCATCACAGTCTGTAGGGAGTCGACCCGAAACGTCACCCATTCCTTCTCTCCAGAGAAGCTGCCTGACCCGCTGAGTTACTCCAGCTTTTTGTGTCGACCTTCGATTTTAAACCAGCATCTGCAGCTCTTTCTTACACGTCTGTCTCTTCCCACTGCTCTCTGCACTTCTTGTCAAGGCAGTTTGTCAATTCCGCAGCCTTGGAGGCAGCCTCTTCGCCAGGTTCAGCGTACAGGAATGCATCGTAGCATGCGTCACACTCTCCGTCCCATGTGGGGATGTACCGGCGATGATAGCCGCGAAGAATGGAACTCTTTGCTGCCCTGATGAGGAGTTTGCAGAGGGCTGAGTAGGCATTGTCCAAGTTGGTGGGGGTTGGGATGGGGATGGGGATTGGGGGGTGGGGATGAGGAGTTTGCAGAGGGCTGAGTAGGCATTGTCCAGGTTGGTGGGGATGGGGATGGGGAGTTTGCAGAGGGCTGAGTAGGCATTGTCCAGGTTGGTGGGGGTGGAGGTGGGAAAGGCTATAGATCCAGAGGTCCACCAGACCTCTCCACAAGCTCCTCGAACGGCTTCTCCTGGCCCGGCTCGATCCAATCATTGACCCTCAACTACCCGCTGAACAAGCCGGATTTCGGCGTGGACGCTGCACCAAATAGTCAAGCTGACCAACGACATCGAAGACAGTTTCGAAAACGGTCAATAAACAATAGGTGCAGGAGGAGGCCATTCGGCCCTTCGAGCCAGCACCGCCATTCAATGTGATCATGGCTGATCATTCTCAATCAGTACCCCGTTCCTGCCTCCTCCCCATACCCCCTGACTCCGCTATCCTTAAGAGCTCTATCCAGCTCTCTCTTGAATACATTCAGAGAATTGGCCTCCACTGCCTTCTGAGGCAGAGAATTCCACAGATTCACAACTCTCTGACTGAAAAAGTTTTTCCTCATCTCAGTTCTAAATGGCCTACCCCTTATTCTTAAACTGTGGCCCCTTGTTCTGGGTGACAAGGCAGGCATCACACTGGTGGACCTCACCGCCGCTTATGATTCTGTGTGGCACCAGGGCTTGATCTCGAAGCTCCTCCGAACCATCCCTGATCGCCATTTAGTGCGGCTCCTTGCCAACATCCTTGCCAACTGCAGTTTTGTACTCAAGACCAATGACGGACAATCAAGCCGACTGCTATGCCTAAGAAACGGAGTCCCCCAAGGCTCGGTACTGGCCCCCATGCTCTTCAATCTCTATATCAGCGATCTGCCACGCACGACCTCGCGCCAGTATGGATACACAGATGACTTGGCCCTACTGCACTCGGACGAGAGCTGGTCAAATGTTGAGGATGTGCTCTCGGCGGATATGGAACTTGTCGCGGGCTGCCTTAAGATCCGGAGACTAAAACTGAGTGTGGCAAAAACCACCACAATGGCCTTTCACCTGAACAACAAGGAAGCTCAACGCCAGCTAACCGTCACCCTCAATGGGTCATCCCTACCCTACAACCCATTTCCTACATACCTCGGGGTGAAACTAGATCGGCAGCTGACCTACAAGCAACACCTTGAAGCTCTCCGTGCTAAAGTCTCAACAACGCCCAAGCATGGTGCCGCAGCGCTCATACTTGCAAGCTAGACGCCACCCTCAACGACACCATGCGGATCATCACTGGCTGCCTACGCCTTACTCCGACGGATCTCCTGCCGGTGCTCGCAGGTATCGCACCCGCCAAGCTTCGCAGAGAGTTCTTCACTCATAGGCTGGTGTGCAAGGCTCCGTCGGACGCCAAACATCCTTTGCACCACCTCGCCCAGGATTCACAGCAACTGGGACCTCAACGCCTGTCATCTCGTCACCCTTTCACCCATCATGCAGCGCCCCTCTGTGGCTCCGGTTTCAATATACGAGGAGCATGGAGAACCAGCTGGGAACAGACATCGCGACCTCCTCAATTCACTGTCGCATCGAACACCACAGCCCCACCCGGCTCGGACATGCCCCACTACGAGTGGGTCGCCCTGAACCGGCTCCACACAGGGGTCGGCCGGTTCAACGCCAACATGCATCATTGGGGGTTGCGTCCATCAGCAGCCTGTGTGTGTGGAGCAGACCAGCAAACAGCGCAGCACATCATTTTCAACTGCACTGTCCTCCGTCCCCCTGGTGGAGGGGTAGACCTCACGGCCCTTGACAACACCACATTGCACTGGCTACAGCGCCTGGAGGGGGTTACATAATTTCTGCTGCCTCAAACGCAAGAAGAAGAATGATCACAGCCTAATGTACGTGGGAGCAGGACTTCAGCCTATTTGACTTGGAGCCGGATGGACACTTGCACTTTAATCAGCAACATCATGTTGTGTTTTCTGCCTGACGAGAGGCTGATGGGAATGGGATGTATTGGAGAAAATGAGGCTCTGGTGCAAACTGTTTGTTTTCACCCACTGATAAATTCTATAGCTCCCCAAGGATATCAGAGGACCCATCAATTCCAAATATGTTAGGAACATAAGAAATAGAAGCAGGTGAGGCCCATTCAGCCCATCATGACTGCTCTGTCATTCAATATGAGCACGGTTGATATTTTATCCCAACACCATTTTCCTCCATTAACCCCATATTCTTTGACTCCCTTAATATTCAGAAGCTCATCAATCAACGTCTTGAATATACTAAGGTAGACACAAAATGCTGGAGTAACTCAGCGGGTCAGGCAGCATCTCTGGAGAGAAGGAATGGGTGATGTTTCGGGTCGAGACCCGTCTTCAGACTGCTACATGACTGAGCGACCACAGACCTCTTAGGGCAAGAATCCTAAAGAGTCCTTGCCCTTTGGGTGAAATGTCTTCTCACCTTGTCCTGAATGGCCAATCCTTATTTTGAGACTATGAACCCTAGGTTATAGACCCCCTCAGCCTGCTGAAATGTCATCTAGCCTCATCTAAATAAGAACTTAGTGTGACTCAATGAGATAACTTCTCCAGGAACTATAGAATGCCATGTTAGATAAAATGCTGAAGGCAGACACATAAATGCTGGAGTAACTCAGCGGGACAGGCAGCATGTCTGGAGAGAAGCAATGGGTGACGTTTCGGGTCGAGACCCTTCTTCAGACTAGATAAAATGCTATTTAACAAGGAGTGGTATTTTATGCTTTACTTGCTTTCAGTACCTCGACCTCCTTTCTGCTCCTGCTGTGTACATGATGCTTCCATCAGCCAGCACCACTTCCAAGTTGATCACGTTCTCCCTCATCGTGCCGTACCGTACCGCATTCGTACCCGAGGCGCTGGTGGCGGCCATTCCGCACAGGGAAGCATCCGCTCCCGGATCTGTGGAAGAAAAGGGAGTCTGTGAGGAGTCACCAGAAGGCTCCTCGTCTCTTCTTCGCTTTGCTCCGTCCCTCCACCTGAATGGATTCTCATTTTCACCACAAACCCCCAACAGGCGTTACCATTATCCCCATTTGCCCACCACTCCTATAATGGACACAACGCAAGCAAACCATCATACATTCATAGTCAGACAGCACAGAACCAGGCCCTTCAGCCCACCAAGTCTATGCTGACCATCAAGCACCCATTTAAAACTCATCCCATTTTATTCTCTCCACTTTCTCATCAACTTTCCCCAGATCCTACCAGATACCTACACACTAGGAGAAACGTACAGAGGCCATATACCCACGCACTCGGAAAAATGTACTGAGGCCATATACCTACACACTGGAGAAATGTACAGAGGCCATATACCTACGCACTGGAGAAATTCACAGAGGCCTACTATTAACTTACCTACTAACCCACACATCTTTGGGATTGGAAAACAAACAGAGCGCCCAGAGGAAGCCCATGTGGTCACAGGGAGAACGTGCAAACTCCACATAGGAGGCAGCAAAGGGCAGGTTTGAACCCTGGTCACCTTACCTGGAGCTGTAAGGCTGCACCGTGCTGCCCTATTTCGGGTGAGACTTAATGAATTCCTATTGAAAGATGCTGTCTATGACATTTAAACCGCTGCAGACCTCTTGATTATTAAATCGGACCCATGTGAAGGTTGTACATTTTCCCTGTGACCTGCGTGGGTTTTCTCCAGGTGCCCACACACCCAAAGACGTACAGGTTTATAGGCTAATTGGCTTGGTGAAATTGTACAAGGCTGTCCTTCGCTGCCTTCGGTGTGGAGTTTGCCCACTAAATTGTCCCTTGTACAATGATAGTGCGGGGATCTCTGGTCAGCGCAGACTCGGTGGGCCGAAGGGCCTGTTTCCACTCAATATCTCTAAACTAAACCTAACAGGACCTCACTATAAGCGTTGATATCTTTATTCGAGAAAAACTTCACCTGTGAAATCTCTTTCATAGCACCATCAGAGACAATGTAGTAAAATCAGAATAATTTCCCACAGGGCAAGGTCCAGAATAATGCAACCATACATGGCGAGAACAAACATGCAGCCACAGGTGCTGCTGGCTTTGTCTTGCTGGCAAATCGAGCACTGGTTAGAGGATGTGTACATTTCTGAGGAGGTCAATCTGATAATCAATATGCTTAGTTTGGTCTGGCGATACAGCATGGAAACAGGCCCTTCAGCCCACTGAGTCAATACCGACCTTCGATTACCCGTTGACACCAGTTCTATGTTATCTCACTTTCCCATCCCTTCCCTACAATATAGGGTCTGGTTTACAGATTCCAATTAACCTTCAAAGCCGCACGTCTTTGGGATGTCAAGAGCGTTTTATTGTCATATGTCCCGAAATGGAACATTGAAATTCTTACTTGCCTGTGGGAAGAAACCGGAGAACCTGGAGGAAACCCATGCAGTCACGGGGAGAACGTGCAAATTTCACACAGATAGCACCCAAGATCAGGATTGAACCCGGTTCTCTGGTGTTGCGAGGCAGCAGCTCGACCAGCTGCGGCACTGTGAGATCAGCAGCTCGACCAGCTGCGGCACTGTGAGATCAACAGCTCAACCAGCTGCGGCACTGTGAGATCAGCAGCTCGACCAGCTGCGGCACTGTGAGATCAGCAGCTCGACCAGCTGTGGCACTGTGAGATCAGGTGTCCTGAGGAGTTCAGGGTCCATTTCATGGGCACACTTAAGCCAAACTTACCCACTGGAAACCAGAGTCCACTGCCTCGCAGGTAGTTATTCAGGCTTTTTCTGGTGACTCCTGGTTCCACTGTCACATCAAAGTCAACTGTATTGAGTTCCACGACTTTATCCATCTTTGTGAGGTCAAAGCACACACCTCCCTAATGAGAAAAGAAGCAACAGATGTCAGAGACTCCATTAGTCACTGGGAGAGAGGAGGCAAGGTGGTGAGAACAAACATTAAGAAAGCATTTGTAGGACAGACACTGAAACCAGTCCAGTACATATGTGAGGCAGGACTGGAAGCAATATGGATGAGTTAAACACTCTGAAGTGTCCTGAAAGTCATTGGTTTGAGGGCAATTAAGGATGGGTGATACAGATCAGTGACACTCACGTTGCCATGAATTAATTAGAAAATATAGTGATTAAAGACCAGACTTGTAAAAAATAGATTTATAGCACAATATTGTATTCTGCAACTACCTTTGAAAAATGTTCTGTTTGCGTAGCATGTTTAAATTTCATTTTAGTATCTCGCAAATGAAAATAAAACTGTTTATTCTAGGGATTAGTTCTGCGCTGAGGTTAGGGTTGAGTTGGTTGTTCTTCTTGTCTCTAATGTTCTGTAATAGTAATAACCAGGCAGAGAAATTGGTGGAAGGTGTCATTAGAAAGCGCCTGGTTTAATAGGAACCCTATTAGTGGGACTTCCTGTAGAGAAACCCAAATGAAAGGCAGGAACAATTTTGTTGAATAATTTATAGAGATGCTTTGAAGTAAACAAGATACTTATTTATTTTGGATATAAATCAGTTTGTGTGATGGCGTCTGTTCCAATAGTTTAAAAGTGGGAAATCAATTAAAACCCTTAAAAAGCAGCATCCATCTAACAATGGTGCACCCAATGGAGCTGCTGCCTCACAGCACCAGAGGCCTGGGTTTGATCCTGACCTCTCTTCCTATTTGCATGGAGTTTGCACAATCTCCCTACAACTATGTTTCTACCTTCTCAGTGCACTGGTTTCCTTCCATATCCCACACAGACAAGCTTCACCACACGAATCTCAGGGCTGGAAGAGTTAAATTACAAGGGCACGTTGCATAAACCTGACTGCTTTTACATTGTGCACAGTACAAAGGGGCATAGTGATCAGATCAAAGTGCGACAGGCAAATACCAAGCAAGGATGGGAACTGTCTCAAAATTCGAGAGTGAAAATAAGAATAAATTCTGAACGGAAATGCGGAAATTTGGACTCCTTTCCCCAAGCAGCCACAAGGTCGGTTGCTGGGTCAGTTAAAGGTTTTGAGTAGGAGATGGATATTCGTTTTGTTAGGCATGATATCCTGACAAATGGGAAGAGCTGTACAAATTGAACAGCGGTATAGATTAACTACAATCTAGCCAAACAGCAACAGAAGGGTTTTCATAGTTTACTCCTTTTTATCAGCTCATAAACAGAAATACTTCTGAACTATATATTACTAAACAGGTTGCGTGGAATATATGAGTCAACTTTAAACAGACAATCATCTTTGCTGAACCTAAATTTCAAGCGGCCCGTTCAGATCCAAAGAAAGACATGAGGGAAAAATTGTAAATAGAATGAAAAACATAACAGTCAAATATAAGAGGGCAATGAGAATGGGGAATAGTTCAAAAGGATTTTTTTTAAATTATCCCCCCCTACCCACTCCCCGCCCAAGCCAAGTACAACATCATAGTAATGTCAGGCAAGAGGAGAACAGAACTTCCTTGAGTTGCTCAAAAGTTAAAGCAAGCATCACCAGTAATCTGGGACATAGCTCAGGATGAAGGGGACCACGCACGCATTCCCGAGTGTCAAACTAGGAGAGTGCCAACTCATAAATCACCTTTACTACAGATTTGACTCATACTAATCCATTTAATTCACCACTCAGTACCGTTGGTCTGATTTCTGATGCTAAGACTAGGTTGGAAGTTTGTCTTCTGCCTGCAACCAAGATTGAGGACCATTTATGGTGCATATTTGGCCTGCTCAATCCACATCAGAAAACTCCCTCAACCATATATTAAATAACACGGTGCAAGATGATACTTTTCTCATTGTTTTAGCTTTACACAGGCGTATGTTGTAATTACTACTGCAGGAATAACTGTACTTACATCCATGAAGGGTCCCACCTTTAGAAGCTCAGTGCCCCACCCAGACTGTAAACGTGCAATTAATTCAAAGAAGCTGGAAACAGCCAGATACGGTGACGCTGTGCCTGCTGCTGCCCTTGTGGTGTTAATTTTCTAAAGTGAGAGTGGAATGATTTGTCCAGGCTCCGTGTACAAGCAGAATTTATGCAGCTGTCCAAATGCCAGGAGACCACCCGACCCCTTTTCTAACCTCCCTGGCAGGGATCAAAGGAATGCAAACCATTCCATTTGGGACCAGTTTGGTTGCAAGAGATGCTGGAATTTGACCGTATCAGTCTGTCTTTGGACTCCACTCCAGCTTTTTAGATGCCGTTTGCTCCCTTATTCCTCCTCTCTCCCGAGACACCAACAAGACATTGGGGGGGATATGCCCTGAGCGGGGAATTCGGTTCACCAGCTCCACGATGTGCCCATGTGCCAGTAGGCCTGTGAGCTGCATGTCTCCTCTGAGATCTACTGAAGCTTTAGTCTGGGGCTGGAAATGTCCCAGTGCCTGAGGACGCACAGCAGAGGATTAGCCTCTAGACAGACAACTGACACAGAGAGAGAGAGACTTACTCACATAGTGCAAGTAGAAAGTGATAAGTGTGTAAAACACACCGGCACACAGAAAGTTAGCAGCAAACAGCACACTAACCCGCTTTTCACTTACCTGTGGTAAGTGATAGAGATATTTCTAGGATAACACGTGAAATGCTGTACTGTAATTGTCTGTTACAGGAGGCTGGTGTTAAATTATCACCTTAAAATGTCAAAGTACTATTTCGGTTACTTTGAGCAGAATAATGAGCGAGTGTTTCAAAACTATGATTGGCATTTCTTTTTGGAAGGTTTGGTAAATGTTGCATCAAAAGCAATCGTACATTTTTATAAAGAAAAGGAGTTATTTAAAAGGAATAGGATTATGTGAGTGTGGCTGTCATGCAGCTATTATCAAGAACTGTCTGCAGCACCAGACCTATTGGTTACAGAGGTCGATCATAATTAATCCAAGGACCCAATAAGGACCGGCTCTTTGTTCTAACATCTGCCATTGCCGACTCCCTCCACCCTTCTCTCCGGTTCTCTGGTCCTCGAGGGCAGGCAGGGGCCAGGCTTGGCGGCTTCCCTCTTCAGGCGGGTTTCCTGGGTCAACAGTAGGCAAGCAGGCCTGCTGCTAGGGTACGTCCAAGGCCCAAAAGTCCTTGCATTCCCGGCAAATCCCTTCTAAAGTCAACAAGCAGCTCCTTGGTCTTGCTAACGTCGAGAGCAATGATTGTTGTTCTGGCACCATTCAATCAGATTTTCAACCCCCCTCCTGTACTCTTTGAGGCATCATTACCTGTTATTCAACAATGGTGACATCGGCAGCAAATTTAAAGATGGCGTTGAGGATGTGTTTGGCTGGGCAGTCATGGGTATAGAGTGAGTAGAGAAGGGGACTGAGCATATAGTCTTGAGGTGCCCCTGTGACGATGATTAGCAAGGAAGAAATGTTGTTGTCCAATTCGTACTGATTGCAGTCTGTTGATGAGGAAGTTGAGGATCGAAATACATGGAGCAGAGGCACAGTACTCTTGAGTTTAATGACAAGCTTGGAGGCGATGATGATGTTGAACGTACTCGATGAACAACAGCCTGGCGTACAAGTTCTTATTGTCCAAGTGGCCCAGTGCAGAGTCTAGAGCCAGCGAGATCACAACCCCTTTTAATCTGTGTGTCATTACATGAATTATAGTATCCCTTGGTTCCCTTTCATAATCAAACTTTGATCATTCGTTGTTGCATAGACATAGCAAATGAACCTCAACAAAGAACTCTGAAAACACCTCTTGAGATCACCTTCATAGCAATCGCATTCACACACCTTTATCATGAAAATAAACAGAGAGTAGCTGTTTAATTTCTTTGCCGCTTCCTTATTCCCCAATATGATTTCTTCTTTTCCTATCCATGAGGGGTTCACATAACCTTTTGATAATCTTTTACTTTTTGCATATCTATAGAATATTTTACAGTTTTTTTACTTTGTTTTATATTCCACATTCACCTCCCTTAGCAATGTTTTGGTCTTCCTTTGCTGAAATTAAAAATCTCCCAATCCCCAGACTTGCTGGTCTTTTTGACAATATTATAAGCCTTTTCCTTTGATCTAAATTTATCTTTAGCTTCCTTTCTTAGCCACTAGGCTGTTTCCCCTTTTGGAATTTCATGCCTTAAAGGGATATATATTTGCAGTAAACTACATATTCATTTGTAAACTGTAAGCCATTGCTTGTTTACCATCACATCATTGAATTTAGTTTTCCCAGTCTACTGGAGCCAGCACAACCCTGGTGCAGTTCTTTGTTTAGAGTTAACATAGAAACATAGACATAGAAACATAGAAAATAGGTGCAGGAGTAGGACATTCGGCCCTTTGAGCCAGCACTGTCATTCAATATGATCATGGCTGATCATCCAAAATCAGTACTCCATTCCTGCTTTCTCCTTACATCCCTTGATTCTGTTAGCCCTAAGAGCTATATCTAACTCTCTCTTGAATACATCCAGTGAATTGGCCTCCACTGTCTTCTGTGGCAGACAATTCCACACTTCCACAGAGAATTAAGACACTAGTGTCAATTGGACTAAATCATTTTCAGTCTCCATCTGATGTCCAATCACATGTTAATGTAGTGTGCCTACCCTCAGGGCCACGACGCCTCCTTCCAGCCCTGTGCTTGTACCAAAGGGGATGATGGGGAGGTCGTTCGCCCAACATATTGCAGCCAGTCTGCTGACCTGGTCCACATTCTGTGGCCACACCACGATATCTGGAGGTTTGCACCTTCACATACAAAGGAACAGTGTCGATAACGTGTGGATTCAGCACATCAATATTCCAAATACAAGACATACTAACATTGAACATAGATTGGTACAGCACTAGAACAGGTCCTTCAGACCACAATGTCTATGCCACTGAACATGATGCCAAGTTCAACTAATCTCCTCTGCCGGATCCATATTTCTCCATACCATGCACATGCAGGTGTCTATCCTAAAGTCTCTAAATGCCACTATCGTATCTGCATCAACCACTGGCCCTGGCAGCCCGTTCCAAGCACACGCCACTCTCTCTGTCAAAAAGCTCTCTACTCATCTTTAAACCTTGCCCCTCTCACCTTGAAGCTATGCCCTCTGGTCTTTGACATTTCTACCCAGAAAAGGTTCTGACTGTCTACCCTATCTGTGCTTCATTTATATCATTTTATAACTTTGTTCCCCTCTGCCTTCGATGTTCCAGAGACAATTATAGAAAAGTGTAATTTATTTAGAGAAATATATTGTTGACCATTTAATTTAAAAGGGGGTTAGATTTTGCTTTCTGAAATACGAACAACAATCCATCAATCTTTATTTAGACCCAGTACCGTTTATTGTATCAGCCATCCAAACCTTAACATCTACCAACCTTCTTAATTATTCTAATATTTACCATCTTTTGCTCAGCTTTAATTTTTGTGTGGACCTAGAATTGGGGTCACATTGTGGTCAGTTGGCAGAGGCATAAAATAAGCAGCAAAGACCAACACCCCATTCCCAACACCCATTTGACAAACAACTGGAACCAGACACTTCTCAGGTTTACTGGGGGGTTTAGGAAAAGCAAGAGGAAGAAACGGAGGACTTGAAATTATTCAATGTTGTTCATGATCGTGGGTCACACAAAGCACCCCAGAGCTAATGCAACACCACTGAGTTGTCAATACTGTTGTAATGTTTGTAGTGAAGTAACCAGCTTTTGCATTACAGGGTCCTAGCAAGAGAAATGGCTAATTCAAAGTCTTTCAGTCACTTTGGTCGAGTGATATGTATGGTTAAGGGAAAGTACTTTCATGGGGTTTGCCTGGTCACCTGGATGAATGAATTTCACCAAGTTTAGTTTAGATTGCTATTGAAGATAAAAACAGTTTTCATTTGGTCAGAGTGAACTGGATGTGAGTAGACAAATGGCTGTCCCTGACACTTTTGAAGCAAGTGGCTTAAATGAATGGCATCCCAAGTCTGGTTTCACCAGGATCGCTTAATGGCCAATGTAAACAATGACACTGCATGTCACTGGTAGACGTTCAAGGCAAACAACCTCTATGTCACAGTTTGTGGCAAAACCATAATCAAAGGTACTGTCCTAACATATACATGATCATAATCAGTAAAAATAAAGGGGAATGTCGCATCTCTCCACTTGATTCATCGTGTCATGGAATGAAGATAGGCACAACGTGCTGGAGTAACTCAGCGGGACAGGCAGCATCTCTGGAGAGAAGGAATGGGTGACGTTTTGGGTTGAGACTGAAGTTCAGTCAGAGGAAGGGTCTTGACCCGAAACGTCACCCATTCATTCTCTCCAGAGATACTGCCTGTCCGCTGAGTTACTCCAGCTTTTTGTGTCTATCTTCAGTTAAAACCAGCATCCGCAGTTCCTTCCTACATGAATCATAGAATGATGCGGCAGTCAGGAGGCATTCATATTAGAAATTAATTTATTGAATAATTAAAATCTTTCTATTAGTACTAACTCTCTCTCTCTCCCCTCTTAGAGGGTACTCCTGAGAACTTACTAAGACTGTGGTCAGCGGTCTTTAAAATCTCCGTCAAAGCTTCTGTGTAAACGTCTGCACAGGGCAATATTAAAAGCTGATCTGAAACTAGAAAGTACTGCAGGTACTGGAATGTTAAGCAAAAAACAAACTGCTAGAGGAACTCAGCAGGTCAGGCAGCATCTGTGGAGGGAAATGGACAGGTGGCATTTCAGGTCTTTCTTTAAACTGATGACGAAACAGGGAGAATGTGGATGAGAGATGAGGAGAAGGGGTGGAGCAAGAACTAGTAAGTGAAGGTGGATTCAGGTGAGATGGGGTTGATTGGCAAATGAGTCAGGTGGGAGAGAGAAGGATTGGAGATAGTAAGAAGGCTGGAGATGAAGTGAAGACAAAAGGGTTTACTGAGGGTGGAATCTAATAAAGCAGGAAGATGAGCAGTGAAATGTAAAACCAGGCAGAGGGACTAGGGAAGGGTAGGAGATGAACAGATGGAGGGCAAAAGAACGGGGTGACGTTGTGGGGGAGTGGAAAGGACTGTGTGTGTGGAGGGGGAGGAACTGAGAAAGATGACGTAGGGAGGGTGGGAGGTTACCTGAAATTGGAGAACTCAACGTTTTCTTGCCCTTGAGGTGTAGGTTAACCAAACAGGATATGAGGTGCGGTTCTTCCAGTTTGTGTGTAGCCTCACTGTGGCAATGGAGGAGGCCAAAGACATACAGGTAGATATGGAAAGGGGAAGAGGAATTAAAATGGCTTGCAACCAGGAGCTCCAACGTACCCTGGTGGATTGATAAACTCAAACTCAAAAAGCAGTCGCCTAGTCTACGCTTGATTCCACTGACGTAGAGGTGGCGACATTGAGAGCACCAAATGTATTAGAGGAGATTGGCGGAGGAGCAAGTAAACCTATGGTTCACGTGGAAGGTCTGTTGGGGACCCTGAGGGAGGAGGTGTAAAGGACAAGTGTTGCATATCCTGTGGATGCAGGGTCAGTGCCTGCGAAGAGGATCGGGTGGGAGGAGCAAATCAAGGAGGCCAAATTAATGGTGGCATAGTGGTACTGCATGAACGTTGCTGCCTCACAGCGCCAGAGACCTGGGGTAAACCCTGATTAGTGTACGTTCTTCCTGTGAACGAGTGTGTTTTCTCCAGTTGCCCCAGTTTCCTCCAACATTCCAAAGACGTGCAGGTTTGCAGGCTAATTGGCTTCTGTAAATTACCCCTAGTGTGTAGGATGTGAAAGTGGGATAACATAGAACAAGTGCACGGGTGATTGATGGTTGGCGTGAACTCGTTAGCTAAAGGGCCTGTTTCCACGTTGTATCTCCAAGTTGTGGTGAGAGAGGTCTCTGCAGAAGGCGGAAAGGAGGTGGGGACGTGAAGATGAGATCAGTGGCAGGATCGCTTCTAATTTTGCCTGTGCCGCACCCAACCCAAAGTCATTTGCAGAAAAGTGGAATCAAACAGACCTGCTGTGCTGCACATTTGACAGAACTGAGGACAAGGGGGGTTAAAACTGAACACCTCAACTGAACCTAGATAAAGTGCTGAACCAACCCAACCCCAGGGGATGGACCTGAGCAGACCACAAAGTGATACACAATGTGGGCTTGGGTACCCACCCTCTGCCAAATGCTGCTCGATGTCTCTCCTACGAGGCTCCTTGGGGCATTTTCAATGCTAGAGGGGCTGTATCAACATTAGCCAAGAATCACACGCAACATCTGACTTCCCAGCAACCATAAACCTTTCAATTTACAAATTCCAGTAAACTGATTTAAGAGGAGCTCTAAAACCACAATATTTTTCCAAAATGAAAGCTCAAACTCCTACCTGTGGTATGATTCATCTTTTCCATGCTGCTCCCGCACTGCAGTTGATGTGGAAATGTTGTCAGCTCCTGCTACAGCTCGCAGAGCGTCTGTAACGTCCCTATTCAAACATCTCTGAAGGGAAAGAGCACAGCATTCAGACAAAACCTTGCAACATTAATTGGCCCCTCTGTTTGCCTTTTGAAAAAAAAATTAAAAATCTTCCCCCCCACTTCACCCTTTCATTAGGTCGGCAATATGTGGATAGGATTTTCTTCTCCCCTATGGTGACACGGTGGCGCAGCGGTAGAGTTGCTGCCTTATAGCACCAGAGACCCAGGTTCAATCCTGACTACTGGTGCTGTCTGTGTGGAGTTTGTACATTCTCCCGGTGACCTGCGTGGGTTTTCTCCGTTTCCTCCCACACCAAAGACTTACAGTTTTGTAGGTTAATTGGCTTGGTATAATTGTAAATTGACCCGAGTGAATGTCGGATGGTGTTAATGTGCGGGGACCTCTGGTCGGTGCGGACTCAGTGGGCCAAAGGGCCTGTTTTTGCGCTCTTTCTCTAAAGGGAGGTTACGTTGCCCAGTGTGCAACTAATTAGATCTACAAACCATGTTCAGTGCGTGGATGCCAGCTGCCATGGTGCTCAAGACTGTGGAAAGGGAAGGGGATGGTGGTGGGAACTCCAGTATACAGTCGTTTCAACCCGATTTCAAACTATGGCTTGTGAAGTCTGCATCAGTGACAACTCAAAGGTATTTATTCACAAAGTGCTGGTGTAACTCAGCAGGTCGGGCAGCATCTCGGGAGAGAAGGAATGGGTGACGTTTCGGGTCGAGACCCTTGAAGGGTCTCGACCCGAAACGTCACCCATTCCTTCACTCCCGAGATGCTGCCTGACCTGCTGAGTTACTCCAGCACTTTGTGAATAAATACCTTCGATTTGTACCAGCATCTGCAGTTATTTTCTTATACTCAGTGACAACTCAACCGCCTCAGCTGATCAGGCCACTGGATCCTTCATTTGGACTCGAATGTCGATTGGCACCTCGTATTCCTGGATCCCTGTCTCCACAAAACAAAAAAAAATTACAAAAAGCTGCAGAAACTCAGCATCTCTGGAGCATACTTTATTATCACATGACATGTGACAGTGAGATTCTTTGTTTTGCATACTACACACAAGGTATGCAGAGTCTCCACGACAAAGTTACGACATATTCAATGGATCCCTCTTGCACTGTCAGACTTGGTTTTTTAAAATTGTGTTATGCACTAATATCTTGTTTTTTGCAGTCATTTTTCTTTAAGAAATGTTGTGCAATTTATGTATAATTTATGTGTGTGTTTGTCTGAGTCTTTGTGCCTTCGATGCTGCCAGAAGCAAGAATTTTCAATGTACTTGTACCTCACTGTACTTGTGCATATATGAAAGCAAATTCAAGTTGACTTACGTATTGAGGTATGACAGCCAAAAGCAGGAAGGAAATGTTAAACTTGTACATTAGGCTGTGGATGCAGATTCACTAGGCTGCAGCCAGGATGGAGGGAGTTAAATTTCTGCACAAGGATTACTTTTGTTCATTGTGATTGATTAAATTAACTGATACATGCCTTCAAAACAATGGGACTAAATGCCCGGTGGTTACAAACTAATGAGTATTTGGCCCATGGGAAGACTGTTGCTGAGGGTTGTGATTCCAGCTGAGCACTTTCCTTCCATCTCGTGTTGAGAGTACTGCTTGGGGAAAACAGTACATGCACACAGACATGGCAGAGAAGAAATTGAGGCAGTGCAGCGTAGGTTCACGAGATTGATCCCTGGGATGGTGGGACTGTCATATGAGGAAAGATTGAAACGACTAGGCTTGTATACACTGGAATTTAGAAGGATTTAGAAGGATGAGAGGAGATCTTATCGAAACGTATAAGATTATTAAGGGGTTGGACACGTTAGAGGCAGGAAACATGTTCCCAATGTTGGGGGAGTCCAGAACAAGGGGCCACAGTTTGAGAATAAGGGGTAGGCCATTTAGAACTGAGATGAGGAAAAACCTTTTCAGTCAGAGAGTTGTGAATCTGTGGAATTCTCTGCCTCAGAAGGCAGTGGAGGCCAATTCTCTGATTGCATTCAAAAGAGAGCTGGATAGAGCTCTTAAGGATAGCGGAGTCAGGGGGTATGGGGAGAAGGCAGGAACGGGGTACTGATTGAGAATGATCAGCCATGATCACATTGAATGGCGGTGCTGGCTCGAAGGGCCGAATGGCGTCCTCCTGCACCTATTGTCTGTTGTCTATTGATGAAAGGGGATCTTATAGAGACATAGAAAATTATAAAGGGACTGGACAAGCTAGATGCAGGAAAAATGTTCCCAATGTTGGGAGAGTCCAGAACCAGGGGCCACAGTCTTGGAATAAAAGGGAGGCCATTTAAAACTGAGGTGAGAAGGAACTTTTTCACCCAGAGAGTTGTGAATTTGTGGAATTCGCTGCCACAGATGGCAGTGGAGGCCAAATCACTGGATGAATTTAAGAGAGAGTTAGATAGAGCTCTGGGGGCTAGTGGAATCAAGGGCTATGGGGAAAAGGTGGGCACAGGTTACTGATTGTGGATGATCAGCCGTGATCACAATGAATGGCGGTGCTGGCTCGAAGGGCCAAATGGCCTCCTCCTGCACCTATTTTCTATGTTTCTAAAATATTAAGGGACAAAGTAATAACACAGGAGGAAAATGAGAAAGTGGCAGAAATTAAATCAACAAGAGGTTGAGGTTAGAATTCAAAATGTTTATGCAAAAACTGGAAAAGAAACCGTGACAAATATATTTCAAAGCAGTACTAAGTTCTAAGCGATAAAAATTAAAATGATGAAAGCAAATAGAAATTGTAGCAGGTGTATTATGTTAAACTTTCAATTTTTTTAATAATACAATGTCAAGGAATATTAAAAGAGCCAGCAGGTAAAATTCAATGTCCATGTCCATGAGAAATTGATTCATGCGTTAATATATGGCTGAGTTAATTTGCATGTAAAAATTATAATGAAACTCACAAAAACTTATTAATAGAGATAGGTGTACAAGATAGTTTATTCCAAGCCACAAAAAAATGTGGTAAAGGAAATGAGAGAGTATACACATTAAATTTAGCAAGGACACAAAACTAAAATTAAGTTATGTACTTCACTTTGTCATGTATCATATTTCCCCTTTCCTATCCTCATCAAAAAGTGCTGACTCCTAGCTGAAGGTACAGATTCACTGGTCCCTTAACATCACTTCTTACATATGAATCCTGAAGATTAGCATGGCCTGTCTGTTCATTCAGAGAATGCATCCAGCCCGTTCTAGTGAAAATAACCCCTATCCCCATTCCCGGGAGCTAAAACCAGAATTAACCTGGCTGGAGTCTAAATCACAATGTAGACCAAGGGCACCGAACCTGGAAATTCCCATGCCGTATGTAACACTGGATATACCCCAACAACTTAAACATTGTTGAATCCTTTTTGTACGCAAAGTTTGGTACAATACTGCTTGTAAATAAAAATCATGAAGAACAATCTAAAGTACGACAATTCATAAGCATTGCCTGGGTGTTTTAGCCACTCAGTGTACGAGTTCCAGCTGTGACTTTCTTATGTGTTTACAAACACTTTCTTTTATTAAATAGCAACAGCTATTGTAAGCACTTACACGTTAATTTGAATAAAAAAGTTATTTGGGTTTATTTTTATTAAACTATTATTTTGTTGCACGAGTCTTAGACTCAAAACATTTTACAGCTTAATTATTTTGAAATGATTTCTGTGGTAGGCAGCTTGTTTGCATTTGATAATGGGAAGGTGAACTATACAAGAAGTTCCAGCAACCACAAACTGTTAACCTTGCTGACAATGGTGGTTCAGTTGCTGTCAGTGGCTCTAATGCAACCACATCACAGAGCGATTAGGGAGAGGGATTATATTTGTGAGTTGTCGTTGAGGCCAAATTACAATCATAATGAACTGCATTTATTTTTGAGCCTAACTAAAAATAACTGACACCCAAGCTGATATTTGACGGCGAATGGTTTCAACTTCACGGGAAAGGGAGCTGGTCATTTGGTCCTTCGAGTCCATGCCAACCATCATTCGGTAAGGTCAGAACAGATCCTTTAGCACAATCCTATCTTCCCGCAAATACCTTTGCAATCCTCGATTCCCTGAGTGGCTACAAATCTATTACTCTCCTTCTTGAGTGTCCTCAGAAGTTGACAATTTTTGTTCCTCTGAGGTTGACTCATAAAGGTTTAATGCAAGCAGTTGCTCACTTCAGTTCTCAGTGACAAAACGCTTATTCCATTCCCCAGGACAAGTGAAATACCCTCCCATTATATAATTGGTCAAATGCCTTAAGAATTTGTTAAGGTTGCATCTCACTTTTACTTATTATGACATTATTGATTATTATATATATCCAAGGGTAGGTGAGTATTAAATGTATTAAAGAGGAGTTGATAACATGATATAGGTAGAGGTAGAACGAGAAATTGAGAAAGGTCGAGAGAGGTAAAGACACGTAAATAAGGGAAATGTTCTTGCTCTCCTGACAACCAGTGTAAAACAGATGGGCTGAATGGCCTTCTGTGCTGCAATAAAATAAGAAACTTGAGTTCTGAAAGATTACAGCCCGTGTTAATTCCACAACTGGTGCTGAAGTAAAGACCAGAGTATTTGACCACTTTTTGTCCCATCAATTGTAAACCAACATTCACTTTCGTTGGGAGTTTGTGCCTGAACTAACCCGTGTTGGCTCAGCAGTTGGAAACTAATTTAATGCTGTAGTTATGTTACATCTGTTAAGCAGCATCAGTCAATGTCAAAGTACTCTTCCCCACTGGTACACACCAAATGGGTTTTTTTCTTCTTACAAAGTCGGTACTTGCAGTTTTTCGCCTGTTGAATGGTTAATTTGCCAGTATTGTACTTTCAACCTTTTACCCAACTAGTGTAACATTCAAAAACTATTCATTTAATATACATGCACGACCAAACCTGTCCTTAGATTTAAAGGTCAAATGAATATTGACTGAACTTGAATTGACCTCTGTGGAGTAGTTTCGATATATATATATCTATATATAAATATAAATGGATTGGAAAACTGCGGGGCCTAGTTGGGGGGGGGGGTGTTGCGGTTCCTTCTACGCCCAGAACCGGCGATGGGCTGCAGAGGCCGCCGTGGGCGAGGGGTTGGTGAGGTTTAGCGGGCGGCCCGGACACCTCCACCTCCTCCTCCATCTCCACCTCCTCCGCCGCCTGTACCTTGGGCTGAAGCCGGTGGTTTCTCCAGCCTGCGACACGTTTGAGAGCCGGGAAGGCGCGGAGCAGCGAGTGCAGGGCCATGGAGCGGACGCCGCCGCGAGACGGATACACTCTGCAATGGATACACTCTCCACTAGATAGATACACTCTCCACTGGATACAAGTGCGCGGCCGCGCTCTCGCGCCCCTGGCGTCTCCCGCCCGCACTGCAGCCGCGTGCTCCCTTCCCCACCTCTACAATAAAAGTGCTGAAGTAACTCAACGAGTCACACAGCATCTCTGGAGAACATGGATAATGACATTTCTAGTCCCGACCCGAAACGTCACCTATCCATGTTCTCCAGAGATGCTGCCTGACCTGTGGAGTTACTCCACTACTTTGTGTGCATTTTTAAAAGTCCATAATGTAAATGAATGATTTAGTGGAGCACTTCCCAGATCTGACCTTAAAGTGCGATGGGATGGCTAATTCAGCACGTGCTGGCACAATAAGTGATGCTTGGGATTACTCCCTTGCTGATTAGCGTCCGGTGTCTCCGACTGGAAGGCACACGTAAATAGATCAAAGGGGGACCCACTGAATTACTCCAGCTCTTTGGGTCTATCTTTGGTTTAAACCAGGATGTACAGTTCCTTCCTACACATTTTGTCCGCTCCACTGCAAAATCTGCTCAAAGTATGCCTACTTTGAAATGTCCATTTAGGGCTTTATACCTATTCACGTATAAAGCCCTAAATGGACATTCCCCCCCCCCTACATCAAAAATCTTCTAACCCCCCTCTCTAACTCCAGGTCCCTCAGGTCAGCCGACTTGGGGCTACTCACTATCCCGCGGTCTAGGCTTAAGCTCAGGGGTGACCGCGCTTTTGCGGTTGCAGCTCCTAGACTGTGGAACAGCATCCCTCTCCCCATCAGAACTGCCCCCTCCATCGACTCCTTTAAGTCCAGGCTCAAAACCTATTTCTACTCCCTAGCGTTTGAGGCTCATTGAAGAGGCGCTGTGAACTGTTTGCGTGCTACTGTATGTTTCATTTTTTTCCTTAGTACCTAATCAGATGTACAGCACTTTGGTCAACGTGGGTTGTTTTTAAATGTTCTATACAAATAAAATTGACTTGACTTGACTCTCTCTGACGGGAGTTCTGCAACACCCTCTCTCGCTGCACCCCCTCTGTGATTCCTCCGGCTCTCCAGCTCTACGACCATGTTTTAACCCAGACTCGCTACCATAGCCACGTGTGTTTTATCACCATAGACCATAGCCAACAATGGACCATTGTGGGCTCTACCTTTTCTTGATCATCATTGCTTTTTGCATATCTTTCTATGCGTATTGGTTCTTTGAGCCGCCTATATCTCTCTCATTTCCCTTCCCCCTGACTCTCTGTCTGAAGAAGGGTCTCGCCCCCCAAAACGTCACTTATTCCTTTTCTCCAGAGATGCTGCCTGACCCGCTGAGTTACTCCAACTTTCTGTGTCTATATTTGGACATACCATGTGTGTTTGAATGGCAAGTACAGGATAATGTGATCTGCTGAGGTTTACACCTGTTCGGCAGCATTAGTCACTGAGCAACATTGCAGAGATCAGGGAGGAATCTTCACATCCACCCTAATGGATACAAGGTACTTCGTACCTCGATAGCACGGGAGGACCAGAGGTACAGAAAAGGCAACGGAAAGGTTTTAAATGAATGTTAATATTAGAAGCAATCTTTCACATAGGTTCAAAGCATTAGATCTGAAATTATTTTATTACAATGGCACCCGCCACTATTGTACGACGGTTAATTAATTTGTATTGGTACTTATTCACTATAACGAGTACATGCTTGCAGTGTAAATGAGTCTATATGCATAAAGGTTATAACAATAGAATTTAAAATGAGTTTTTCTGTCATTAATCTGAGTGATAATTACTTCACTAGTCCCTCGAGTCATTGCTGAGCTCTCGCTCGATAAGACTTACACAGTGATGCTCACTTCTTCTTCGAAGAGCAGCAAACTCCTGCACATCACCATCAGTTATTTTTAAAAAGTCTCCATTTCTATTGTCCTTGCGGTCCCGCATATCGTTTTGGTTTGCTGCCTGTGGAAGATGTTTTAGACTGCACTTCAGGGATGAAAGACAATTCTGATGAAAACAATCTAAAAGTCGAACGTTTCTTAGTTCAGAGGAATTTATCCTGGAATATTGTCGTAGGTTGGAGAGAAGATACTTGAAGGAACTGCACCTCACGAAGAGATGGGAGTGAAAAGAATAAGTGAGGCGATGCCCATAACAAATAATTGGATTGAGTTAAATCCAATGAGAATAGTAAATGGTTTTGAAAGCAGAAATGGATCATTCAGGATAGTTCAGGGCCGTTAGTCTTACCTTAGCCGTGACCAAACTTCCAGAATCCAAAACATGGGATGAAGTCAGTGAAACCTGAACAGAAGGTCAAGGACTATCTCAGTTTAATTTAGTTTAGAGATACAAAGTGGAAGCAGGCCCTTTGGCCCACCAAGTCCTCACCGACCAGTGATCCACAAACATTAACACTATCCTACACACACTAGGGACAATTTACATTTATACCAAGCCAATTAACCTACAAACTTACACGTCTTTGGAGTATGGGAGGAAACTGAAGCACCTGGAGAAAATACGCAGGTCACGGGGTGAATGTCTGAACTCTGTGCAGACAGCTCCATAGTCAGGATCGAACCCGGGTCTCTGGCGCTGTAAGACAGCAACTCTACTGTTGCACCACCATGCCAGCCCAAATCTTGGCAATGTTCCGATAGGTAGATTGTGTTGGAAAACTTAGCTGAATATTCTTTTACCTGAAATACAAACAATGTTTCTCTTTCCGCGAATCTCCTTGACCTGTTGAGAGTTCCGTATTTTCGGTTTTTATTCCTTTCTGCACTACCTGCACCAAAACACCATCCTGGAAAGTTTCCAGTCAGGTTTCAGAGCCCACCACAGCACAGAGTCTGCCTTGTTGAAGGTACACAACGACCTGCTTCTCGCCATCGACACAGGCGACTGTGCAATCCTGCTCCTTCTCGACCTCAGCGCAGCGTTCGATACAGTGGACCACACCATCTTTATTGACCGTCTCCGGTACGCGGTTGGCATTGATGGCACTGCCCTGAGCTGGTTCGCTTCGTACCTCAAAGATAGGAGTTTCGCCATCAACATAGGCAGTTATTCCTCTGCTCCAGCTAGCCTCTCCTGCAGAGTTCCACAAGGCTCCATCCTAGGCCCCATTCTCTTCTCTCTATACATGCTCCCCCTTGGCCAAATCATTCAAAGGCACGGCATTTCTTTCCACTGCTATGCCGATGACACTCAGCTTTACCTCCCCCTGAAACCCAACAACCAGTCAAATTTAAACAGCCTCTTACACTGCCTTGAGGACATAAAATGTTGGATGGCACAGAACTTCCTCCAATTAAATGAGAGCAAGTCTGAGGTCATCCTATTCGGCCCCCCCCCCGACTCCATCAAATCGATAACAGGCAGTCTTGGAAGTCTATCCTGCCTAGTCAAACCGCATGTCAAAAATCTCGGCATGATATTTGACTCTGCATTAAAATTTGATAAGCAAGTCAACGCTGTGGTAAAAGCCAGCTTCTTCCAACTTCGAACCATAGCTAAAATCAAACCTTTCCTCCAATTCGACGACACAGAAAAAATCATTCACGCTTTCATTTCCTCCCGCCTAGACTACTGCAACTCCCTATACACTGGGATCAACCAATCTTCCCTGTCCCGCCTGCAACTGGTCCAAAACGCCGCAGCGAGACTCCTGACGGGTACCCGTAAAAGGGACCACATCACCCCGATTCTGGCCTCTCTCCACTGGCTCCCTGTACGGTACAGAATCAACTTCAAGCTCCTCCTATTCACGTATAAAGCCCTAAATGGACATTCCCCCCCCACATCAAAAATCTTCTAACCCGCCTCTCTAACTCCAGGTCCCTCAGGTCGGCCGACTTGGGGCTACTCACTATCCCTTGGTCTAGGCTTAAGCTCAGGGGTGACCGCGCTTTTGCGGTTGCAGCTCCTAGACTGTGGAACAGCATCCCTCTCCCCATCAGAACTGCCCCCTCCATCGACTCCTTTAAGTCCAGGCTCAAAACTTATTTCTACTCCCTAGCGTTTGAGGCTCATTGAGGAGGCGCTGTGAACTGTTTGCATGCTACTGTATGTTTTTTTTTTCTTCATTAATACCTAATCAGATGTACAGCACTTTGGTCAACGTGGGTTGTTTTTAAATGTGCTATACAAATAAAATTGACTTGACTTGACTTGACTTGACTTGACTTTCCTTGCTGTCGTGCTTCATGCTTGGCTGTCTACCCGTGTCTCTCCCTGAGACCTCTTCACTGAAATTAAAGTGTGGCTTTTATTAATGCCTGGTTGCGTTAAACCACAATTTGGCTGCATCAGGAAGTAATCTTGCCCTTCTATTCATGCCAGCATCATCGAATGTTGCAACTGAGCAGGTAATTCAGCCCATCATGGCGATTGTTGGTGGAGGTATCCAATCAGTATTGACACCCTTTTTATGTATTGAGGATCTGTGCATTGTTGATAAGACCAACATTTAAGCCCTTTTTCAAATTCCTCTTTGAGAAGGAGGAGGAGAGCAACATCTTAAATTGCTACAGTTTTTCTCGCCCCTGCACCACTGGTTAGCATTGAAACAATCTGGTCCATTCTTCTTTCTGTTCCAGCACGTTGGCAAATGTATTCTCCATCACAATTATTCTTTCAATGGAAATTATGCTGGGATGCACCCTACAGTGCCGTGTGAAGTAGTTCTAACAGAGGTTTCATTAAAAAAAATCCTTACAGTACCTGATTCCTTAAGGGGTCTTGGGCACCGATTGGAAGCTGGGCATAAAAGGTATGAAGGTATGTTTGAAACCATTCCACCTCACCACATTATTGATCTACCTAAAGCAAAGCTCTGACTGTTGTCAAAGAGGGCAGACACAGAGAAGTTGTTCCATTAGTTTAGGCAGGTCCCATTAGTTTAATTTACAACCACTTGTAATGACTACCAATAAACACAAACTTTGTATGCATTTCTAGAACAGGTTTTCTCAGCCTCAGGTTTTCTCAGCCTTGATTACACTTGCAAGCTGTTCAGGCATGTCGATACGCATTTTTTTGACAGTGAGTACTTTGACTCATCAGCTTCTCTGGATCAGAATCTGAACTTGATCTGTTTACCAAACTGTGAGCAATTACCTTCACTGTTCGTGTGCCAGCATGTTCCGTATGTAACTTAGTCAATATCTTTGATCATATAGTTATACAGCATGGAAATAGGCCCTTTGGCCCAAATCGTCCATGTTGACCAAGGTGTCTACCTGATCATGTCCCACTTGCCTAAGTTTAGCCCATTCCTCTGAACCGTTCCTGTCTATGTACCTCTCCAAATGTCTTTTACACATTGTAATTGTACCCACTTCTGCTCATTCGATATACCCACCATCTGTGTGAAAAACCTGTCCTTCAGGTCCCTTTTAAATCTTTCTACTGTTATCCTAAACATTATATCTTCTAGATTTACTTTCACCTACTCTGGGAAAAAGACGGTGACCATCCACAGGAAATCTAGACAGCTCGGTATTGCAAAAGCTCCCTTGATTGCCAGACAATCAACCTTGGTGGAAATATTGTGGTCTCAGTTCTTCATCTGTGCCACATTCCAGCTGTGACCAATCTCCAAGAGTACATTCATATGCATAACGCATAACTGGATCTTTCTAAGTTTGTGATGATCACGGAAACAGTCCATTGTTGGCTGTGAGCTAGGTGATTATGAGTTATACAGACAATGAAATTCAGCAAGACAGTGAAACTAGTACAATGGCTAGGATGGGGGAGGGACAAAGAGAGAGGGGATGCAAGGGTTAGAGAAATCAATGCTCATACTACTGGGTTGTAAGCTACCCAAGCAAAATATGAGGTTCTGGTCCACCAATTTGCATTTGGCCTTAATCATTGCTTGCTTTAGCTGAGGTACACAATGGTACTTTCACATCCTCCATGTCTGAGCTGTCATGAGGCAGTCCAGGCGTTGCATTGTTACTCCTGTCTGCATTGAGGTCTCAGTATTCCAGATTGTCATAATCTTGAGTACTCAACAAGTAATTGAAGGGATGAAAAAAATGATCCTCCTAATTGTAATTGGACTAAAGGTGTACCTTTGCAAATGCCGCCTAACCAAAGTCCGATATAACTGCATCATAACTTCCTGACTCTTCTATTCGATGTTCTGACAAATGAAGGCAAGCATACCATGTGCCTTCTTTACCATTCTATCTACTTGCGTTGCCATTTTCAGCGATAATGGACTTGGACCGCAAAATCCCTAGGTACATCTATGCTGTTAATTAATAGATTTCTCTTTTAAAGAAATGAATGGTGAACTTCAATGCCACACCTTTACAAGTAACATAAAATTACATGTTCAACTACAGAATGATAAGTATAGTGCATCCATCAGTGATTATGTAATGGCTTTGATGAATTATCCATTTAGTTGAAACAATGGTGAATTGGTACTCTGATACCAATGCAAACCTTTCACAAGCTAATATTAATTGACTTCTGATGTTGTAATGGACAATATGAGCTTTATTATTCAACTGTACATTAAACATATTGTACGCATGCTCTACATCTCTTCACCATGTCCCCAAATTCTCCATCAATTAATAAATTTCAAGAATAGTTGCCAAATCTGATTACACAAGTGTAATACTATACAATTCTCAAGAATTACCTCAGTTCAAGAACATGTTCAGGTTTCAGAACCTTTGATTTTACTTATACTGTTCCTTTTATAGGTTGCAAACCAAGTAAGCCAAGGTAAACCACTTCACACTCCACTTTATAATTTCATGTTATGCCTGTATAATTGCTTCGGTACCTCTGTTAGAATTTGTGATTTTTCTTTTCTACAGCGTGCATTGCAATGAAAACATCCTCCCCATTACATAAGCAATGATTCATGTCTTGTTAAATTTCGTTCATTGTGGCTTGGAAGAGATTTAGGTGTGAGTAACATTAAATGGGTGCTTGGTGTATAAGTATAAAATCCCTTGTACATATTGAGGGTTAAGTGCTTTGGGTATCAGCAACATTTAGTTCTGCTTACGATGAGACAAGCCTAAGTTTGTTCAAACTTTTGCTGTAGCCAGCACAGTATAAGGATCTGGTGATGTTGGTGGTGGATATTATCCATTACTTATTTCCTGTTTGAAGATGACCTTCAACATATGATGAGCTTTTGACGGCACTGGGCCTACATTCGCTGGAATTTAGGAGAATGAGGGAGGACTTCATTAAAACATATTGAATAGTAAAAGGCTTGGATAGAGTGGATGAGAAGAGGATGTTTCCACTAGTGGGAGAGTCTAGGACTAGAGGTCATAGCCTCAGAATTAAAGGATGTTCTTTTAGGAAGGAGATGAGGAGGAGTTTCTTTAGTCAGAGGGTGGTGAATCTGTGGAATACTTTGCCATAGAAGGCTGTGGAGGCAAAGTCAATGGATATATTTAAGGCAGAGATTGATAGATTCTTGATTAGTACGGGCATCTGAGGTTATGGGGAGAAGGCAGGAGAATGTGGTTTGGAGGGAGAGATAGATCAGCCATGATTGAATGGCAGAGTAGACTTGATGTGCTGAATGACCTAATTCTACTCCTATCACATGAACTTATGATCTTCAACTTACTGCAGAGCCTGTTTGCTTTATCCGCACAATAGACATGCTTTAATCATTGCTATCTGTTGTTTCCATCATTTCATTCTTCTCCAAGTGATATGATTCAGTTAATCCTGGACATTCAATTTATAAGAAACAAATCATGGCTTGTAATAAATAGGTTTCACACCTGGTTTAATGCAGATATGCACCTTATAACCTTGAATACCATCATGGATTTTCTGAAACTTAATCAGTGGGATGTCTAGTTTGCCATCCTTGCACTAAACCACTACACTATAACCATCAGGTCTTAAACACTACACAGCACTAATCTCAACTACGAGCTTCTATTGATGGTCTTTGGTTGTATTGAGCACTTTGGGTTTTTTGCTGTAATATTGTGTTCATTCATTTATTGAATTTCTGGATATTATGTACAAACTATGTGTATTGCATTTACAGGTCTGTTATGCTGCTGCAAGTCAGAATTCCTTTGTTCTGTTGTCGGCAATTAAACTCTCTTGATTTTTGATATATTTTCCCAATTCAACTTCATTTATTTTCCTTTGAGGTATACTGCTGAAATTCTGTAGACGTATCGTGATCCATAATTGAGGAGTCCACAGCACCATCAGTCTTCGACAAGCAGGGCTTATTATTTTGATCAACACTAGTCTCGAAATCCTGATTCACCTGGATTTCATTTTGCCCATTTACAACATGTACATTGTGTAAGGCAGATTATTTGAGTAATTGATTCATTAAAGATTAATTGTATTAATCTTTCCTATAAATTTCCAAACAATGTAGTTTAAGGCGATCGCCGAGCTTACAATCACTTTGGACGATCACCTACTTTGAATTTGTGGCTGCTTTGAATTGGTTTCACTGGGCAATTGACTTTGCATCTCTCACAGGTAGTTCATCCGGACATACCCCTGTCTCTCTTCTTCAGCTTGGATACAATATGTGCTCTATAGTCTTGTGACTTTACACAAAACGAACCATTTGAGATAAACAAGGTTCTTTCACTTGTTGTACCAATGGCAGGTTTCCTCAAATTAAATTTGGTAACAATCAAGGTAACTTTGAATGGACCCATTCATTATTCAATCCACAAATTGAACTCTCTGTCAGAGCCCCATTATGAAGCTCATTAAAGATGTAATATAATACATGGAAAACCAATAAAAATTGCAATTGAATCTGTACCAGAAATGATGGAAGAACTCAGCTAGTCAAGCAGCAACTGTGGAAAAAGGAATTTTAGCGTTAGTTCTACAACATGGAAATAGGCCCATTGGTCCACTAAGTCCACGCCGACCATCCATCACTCGTTCACACTATTTCTATGTTATCCCATCCACTTACTACACACTTACTACACTACTTCTATGTTTCACATCCACCTACTACACACTGGGAGGCAATTTACAGAGCCCAATTAATCTACAAACCTGCACGTCTTTGGGATGTGGGAGGAATCTGGAGCACCCAATGGAAACCCACAGGGAGAACATGCAAACTCCACACAGGCTGTACCTGACATCAGGATCGAATCTGGGTCTCTGGCATTATGAGACATCAGCTCCAGCCACTGTGCTGCCTGTGCCTCACCGTACTTTTGAAAGAATGTCATTAACCTCTACTAGCTGCGCCACATTTGGGTCAATTACCCTTCCAAAGAAATGGGGGAAGAGTGGACAGTTGACAGTTTTCAAAGCAATGTTGGTAGGAGGATTGAGGTGGTGTAAGACAAACAAAGACTGCATGGAGATAGACAGTTCAGGTGGCACAGACCATGAGTGCTGGCCATTAGCAAGGCATTGTCAAGGAACGGATTGGGTAAAGGTCATAAAACGATAATGGAAGAGATGGGAGAGCAGTTTGCCTTAAGTTGGACAATTCATTGTTTATTCCAGACAGTTGCAAAGTGCCAAGACAGAAGCTAAGATGTTGTTCCTCTCGTCCATGTTGGGTCTCGCTGTGGCAGATAGGAGTAGAATTGAGAATTAAAAGACATGTAAACAGGAAGCTCGGGATTACCCCTACAGACCAAGCATAGGTGCTCTGCAAAGCGATCACACCATCTACATTTGATTTCTCCAATGTAGAGAAGATCACATTGTGAACACTAAATGTAATGGACTAGATTAGAAGAATTTCTAGTGCATTGCTGTTTCACCTGGAATGATTGTTTTGGTCCCAGGATGGTGGGAATGGAGGAGGAGAATGGACAGGCGTTGCATCCCCTCCAGTTTTATGGGAAGGAGCCGTGGTTTGGGGGGTGGGAACAGAAGAATGGACAGGAAGACACTAGTGAGCAGACCCTGTGAAATACAGAGAGGGAAGGAATAGGGAAGATGTGTTGGGATCATGTATGTGGTGACCATATAATGTATGATTCTTCAAAACTACAATAGAGTTAATGATTGATTCATCATACGAATGATTTTGTTCAGAACTTAAACTTTCTGTAAGTTTGTGGGGTTGAATTCTCCTATATTTTCTTCACAATTCTGCAAATGAAAAAATCCATTACTTTTTGAAGAGCAATTAAACTGGTTAGAATTTTTAATACCACCGGTTCAATTTCAATTAAGTAGGTCACTTTCTTCTTTGCTTGAATTACTTTGTCGAGTACTTCAGCCTTTCCTGTGCTTCCATCCGAATCTGGAAAACCATTACAACATCTCCATGTGTTCTATAAATGAAGAAAGAACTCTAAATCCTCTTTGAAAGTTCCTTGCCTTTCATTATTAAGAAACAAAGTAACTATTTTGTTTTCTTATCCCGATCTCATTGACACCAAAAGTGACGACCTGGCATGCAAGTGTTTCCTGCGGTTTCAGGAACTTTTGTTCAATGACCCTCTGAACTGCCAACCCTGTCTCTTTGAATGTAATCTCTGCAAGAACTGCCAGGAGCCCTGTAAACTGCTTTAGTGCTTTGGACCATAGTTCCCTGGCCTCCCCTTCCATGTGGCAATGATGGCAGTATGTGGTCTATGTATGTGGCTGCCAACAGTCTGTGCTCCTCACATTGCCTTTGCCACTGTTCCATTGAACATCAGGGGATGACAACTATCACTACTGTGTATACAAAACTGAGGCTGTAGAAATAACAATGCATCACTGCAACTGGTCCTAAGCCTTCTGCTTAACACACAAGTAAAAACCAGAAAAAAATCTTTTGCATTCTCCCGTGTGTTTTGTCTTGGCCTTATTGCAAATTTGAAATATCTGATAAAATGCATCAATTTCTAATAATGGTTTGTTAATTAGCGGAACATCAAGGCTGAGGCCAAGTCAATCGATATTTTTAAGATGGAGATTGACAGATTCTTGACTAGAAGATAGACACAAAAAGCTGGAGTAACTCAGCAGGACAGGCAGCATCTCTGGAGACTTCTGAAGAAGGGTCTCGACCCGAAACGTCACCCATTCCTTCTCTCCGGAGATGCTGCGTGTCCTGCTGAATTACTCCAGCTTTTTGTCTCCGTCTTCAGATTTAACCAGCATCTGTAGTTCCTTCTTACCCAAGATTCTTGATTAGTACGGGTGTTAGGGGTTATGGGGAGAATGGGGTTGCAAGGGAAAGATAGATGATCAACCGTGATTGTATAGACTTGATGGGCCGAATGACCTAATTCTGCCCCTATAACATGAACATTTCACACCTGAATCACATGCATGTCATTCCTGCAGGTTCCCACTCCACACTGACCATTCTAGTAATTGTTAGCATTGCAAGCAAGCTATAATCCATCCCGTCCAATAAGTATGTCATTTTGTGTAAATACACTATGGAAGTACAGGGATAACAAACTTCCTAACAGTTCTTGGAGGGAAGTGTCAGCACTTCTGTTCCTCTGGGCTATTAATCTTTAAACTGGGAAAAAGTAAAAGACACACCATTTACTGTCTTCATGAGGCCAGCCTTCTGAAAAATTCAACAATCCATTTGACATCTGGTGCTACAAGTAAGGATGCTTGTCTCAGCTCTGCATAGCAACCAATTTTGAACGAGAAATCAGATGGAAAACTGGGAAGTTGCAGGGTTTTTATGGTGGAAGTGCGTCAGAGTGAGGTGCTCTGTTAGCTGTTGATCTCTATGTTGTCATCTATGCTGTGCCTCAAAGCTATGGTCCCATAATAGGAAGTGAATGTAACAAGTTCTAAGTTAATTAGTGCCACAGTTAGTTCGACGTCTGATGTGAGGCACCAGAAAAAGAAAGGTTTATAAAAGTAAGGGTTCGGTTACTGTTCAGATGATTATAATTCTTATCTATAATGCTTATCTTATAATGCTTACTCTGGCAAAGGCAGTGGTGGTTAATGTTAAAATATGTTTCAACAGGATGATGGCACAATATCATTGGCCGAGACGTGAATCCCGATTATAATTTTCTGCCTAATAATTTTGCTGCCTGTTTGTATGTGTATATCTACGTAATTGTACAAAAAGAAGGTATTTATTCACAAAATGCTGGAGTAACTCAGCGGGTCAGGCAGCATCTCGGGAGAAAAAGGAATGGGTGACGTTTCGGGTCGAGACCCTTCTTCAGTCTGAAGAAGGGTCTCGACCCGAAACGTCACCCATTCCTTCTCTCCCGTGATGCTGTCTGACCTGCTGAGTTACTCCAGCATTTTGTGAATAAATACCTTCGATTTGTACCAGCATCTGCAGTTATTTTCTTATACTAATTGTACAAAAAAATTGATTTGGATGAATTTGTTTGGAATGAATGCCAAAAGTTTGCAAGTGTAAACATGCCTTTAATTAGTGGGTGGATAACACTTGCCAAGTCACAAGGTAGCACGGTATGAAGTGGAATTTGACACAAATGATTCTGGCTTGCATTGTTCTGTGCCCGTGTGGGACTGTATGGGTCATGGATCCATGGTGTTAGAGGGTCAAAATAGTCTGTTCTGTTTTGTTTTATGAGCCGTTAACCTCCTCTAAGTATGTCACGCAGAAAATCAACGAACATGGCTGCACTAACCTAGAAAAGTAATCGGTTCATTTGAAGTAGAGCCTGCTGGTACATCTGTTACCAACAGCAGATAATCCTTCGATAAATGGACCTCAAGAGCATGGACATTTGTAAGAACTGGGGAAGAGAAAGCAGCCAAAGTTCCCCCATTCACAATTCCTTCCACCACCAGTAAACATTATTCTAACAGGATGTGAATCAGTTTTCAACTTGCTATGCTGGTGAGAATCCCCACGCAGTCGGAAGTACCTGAGTTTCACTTCCAATGAGATGAAAGGAATTTATACGGAGGTGGGTTCTAGACCGTACTCCCGTGGTAACTGATGTGAACAAAAGTTTGAAAATGAAATTTGTTACTAAGCATAAAAATGTTTTAAATCAATAATTTCCCCGGGGTAATGTTTTCGGTTTATTATCCGAATGCCCCTGTAGATTAAATAACTGGCTGAAAGTCTCCTTTGGCCTCATGTTGAAACGTGCCGTGCTTTTTCTAATGACGTGTGTACTTGGACTGGATTCAATTGCATCAAAAGAAAGTAAACCACTCCTCTTCCATGATCATTAAATTGGCTTATTTTGCCGGAGCCTTTCCAAATTTTCCAAAGTGTTCAACAGCACAAACTAATGGAATGGTAAAAAGTAGGGACAAGATCAGTGGAGATTACTGAACACTTCAAGCCCATCTCTTAAAAGATGTCAAGCTGAATTCCAAACTCTCAGATGGTGGTGACGAGAATACACAGCTCAATTCACAAGCCAGAAGATTGAACTCTTTTCCAGGTAAGCTGAGCTGTCTGTGTTTGTACAGAAAGTTAGTCCTTTTCACTTCTTCCCAGCTCAGTTTTCTATTGAGTGTTAGTGATGTGTTTGGTGTGACAGAGAATGTAATCACTCATCAGATGGACAAGCAGTGACATTTGTCACAAATTCCATTTGTCACTTCACGTGGTAATGATGTTTATTTTCAATATGTATAAAGAAGTACACTTTAGTCCTCAAAGGGATAATTAATTGTAGCTGCTGGTGCCAGCCCTCGTTAGAAGTGGATTCAGGACAATTGTGGTTTCAACCTAATGGCACTGTACTCCTTTAATTACCATTGCAGTCAGCTTACAACTTGCTGTGGCTCATTTTTACATTGAGTGGAGCATCCTTTTAGTTCCTGTTCCTTCGTAGCAAACACACCATAAAAAGATATACATTGGGGCACGGTGGTGCCAGCCTTACAGCGCCAGAGACCCGGTTTCAATCCTGACTAAGGGTGCTCACTGTTTGGAGTTTATACATTCTCCCCATGACCTGCATGGGTTTTCTCCGGGAGGTCCAGTTTCCTCCCACACTCCAAAGACGTACAGATCTATAGGTTAATTGGCTTGGTAAAATGGGAAAATTGTCCCTTGTGTGTGCAGGATAGTGTCAGTGTGTAGGGATTGCTGGTCGGCGATGACTTAGTGGACAGAAGGGCCTGTTTCCACACTGCATCTCTATACTGTCTAAGAACAAAACTATACATCACTCAGATATAAACTTCCTCAAAAGCAATGTATTCTTCACACTTGTGTAAAGTATCATAAAAACAGTGTAAGGTTCACAGATATAAAGTACCATAAATTGTGTATATTTTATGGTACTTTCTTGTGTACAGTAATGTATAAACCCTTTTTCATAATCTAAAGTCACAACAGATGAGTAGATACATCACATAACAAAGTACCATCAAACAGTGCTTAATGTACATCGGGGGAAAGACTAAAGCCCTATTTAAAACTGAAAACTGAAGCTACAGACTCGGAATGTACTTTCAACCATCATCTGCAACTTGAACAGAAATTTTAAAATGTATGCATTTTATTTTTGTAGTTTGGGACAACATCTGAACCCCCGAGTGAGATCTCAACTGTGCACCAACTCCCAACCAGTCATTATCTATAAATAAAGCACATCTAAGCGACTTAATTAGGGCATTCATTGCCTTTTAAGAACTCCCAAATATTCTTTACTCTGGATTCAGCACCGGCTGCTCTCTTGAACGAAGTAGACGCCCACAGTGAGATGACAAACTGAATGAAAAGATTCTTATTAATGCTTCCTGGAGTTACATAATCACAAAAATCAAGAGTCGCATAGTTTTTCACGTGATTGTATTCTCCCTGACAATGAGGTGTGTGAGACGACACAGGAACATTGCGTTTTTATGTGCCAGCTTTCTCGGATCTGTGTCTCTTTTGCTTTGTGCGATGCAAGCTCAGGATATGAACTCAGTGGCCATGGACAACAGGTTGCACATTCAGGGTGCTGAGCAGCTTAATACAAGATCAAACGGGCTGAAGGGCAGGAGTGCCCGTTACAGCAGTTTCCAGCAACGGAGACTGTACAAGTCAGGGCACTTTGCGGAATCCGTGCAGATTATTGAGTCAAACCTACATCACAAGATTAAGAATGCACGTCCTGTTAGAAAGCCTAACAGTGTGAAATGGTTGGGAGAGGACAATGAAATCAGAGAGGATGCAAAGCATGGTCTGGGTAAGCGGACTGGTCAGAAACCAGCAAGAAACCATAGTGCAGCATCACGGATAAATCTCAATGGGAAGAAGAGAAAGAAACCAGCAAAAACTAGCGAGGACTGCCGGCTCTGGTTTGATGGATTCCATTCCACTGATTTCCTGCATGGAGCTGATTCAAGCAAACCCCTCACCTGGTTCAGTCGAAGGGACCGGGAGCTGGTGAAGCTCCTGGCTGGAGGAATTGTCCTAAAGGCTGGCTACCTCACTCGGGGAGAAGAGACGGTCCGTGTGGTACTGAGTATTAATAACTCCCTCGCTGTAGAGGGGAGCAGGGAGCAGTGCCGAGCGGGAGCCTGCGGATTAGTGAAGGAACTGAGTGACCTGAGGGAAGTCTCTGCTTTTCACCTGGACCGGATCCTGGGCCTCAACATCAGCCAGCCAGTGGTGGCACGGCGGCTGAAGTCCCTCCTGCTGCCGCAACAATACGTAGATGGTCCAGCGAAGCCCGTTGTGTTGTGGGATCCATGGACGCCAATACTTCAAGGTCCCATCCCACAGCAGGATGTCTTCCACATGGCCCAGTTCCCCAGTGTCTTCAGGAAGTGCGGAGAAGGGGGAAGTGAAGTGTGTGTCCGGGACGACAGCCCAGAGCTGCAGAAGATGAAACTGCTGAATTATTTTTTCCAGGTAATCTTGACACAAATATGTTTGGACATGCAGCACCTCACATTGGGTGGGCTCTGGACCCTGCTCGTTTACCTTGGGAGAGGTTTAGAGCAGGAGACCGTGCAGATTCACGAGGATCAGATCAGGCCTTAGAAGGTTAAATTACAAAGGCAGATTTCCTTATATTGCCTTACGTACAGAAAATTAATGGGTTGCTCTGGTTGAGATGTTTTGAAAAGGATTGATGGGGTAGAACCTGAGGGCATATGGTTTTGAAGTTCATTGATGTGAATGAAATAGTCTGGGGAGCGTGGGGGGCAAAGTATAGGTTTGTAGCGTGACTACTGACCAGTGATGAATTTCAAAGCATGCTTTCCCTACTTAGATGGGGCATCTTGGTCGCATGGATGAGTTGGGTCAAGAGCCTGTCCCTGTGGTGTTGACTCTATGAGAAGCAATGGGCTCTGCCTTTGTTTATGAATAAACAATGGCCCTTTCCTTGACATATACCAACAAATTAAAATGTTGAATCTGTCGTTCAGGATGACGTGACTTTAAATTATCTAAGATTCTGCTGTCAATTTTGCCCTGTAACCTCATTTTGCACAGTGTTCATGGCAACAAAAAGGATTTTGTAAAATAAAAGATTAGTCTCTATGCTGTAACACAGTTGAACAGTAGGGGGCGCACATTCCCACAGGAACTTTGTTACTGCTGCTCAAATATTTTTGTTCTGTCCTGCATCACAAATTAATCCCAAGTCAAGTGGATAAAACCTGCCCTCAAATCTCAGTGTAACTCTAGTTTGGCTCCGTTTTCTTATAGTACTTTGCAATGCAGTGAAAGGAATTGGATAATAATTCACACAATGAAAGCAAGATACTGCCTGATGCTGAAAGTCTTAACATATAAACAGAAAATGCTGTAAATCCCAAGCAGGATTTGCAGAGTTAACATTTAAACAAAACATATAAAATCTGTGTGGAAATACTCCACTCACAGTACAGTGATCAGGGAGAGTAGCTCTCAGACATAATTAGAATATGAAAGTCGTTTAAAAACCATCAGTCCTCTTTTCAATGGCAATCTTTCTCCTAAAAACTGTAAATTTATTCGGAGATGTAAGTAAGAATGGAGGGTAATAGCTCGAAGAGAGCTGTGCAGAATAATTTCAATTTTACCACCTTTGGTGTACACATTCACACACATTTTCTCACACATATACAAGCACATACATGGATGCACGTATACACATACATGGATGCACGTATGCATATACATGCACGCACACATAAGCAAAGGACACATGGATGCATACATTCAACTCATGAACACACACACTACTCAAACATATAGATAGTACACACATACCCACACGTCTGCATACACAAACCCGCACACACTGCTCAAACACACATGATGCACGTAATCACTGAAACACGCACAGATACACAGGTCAAACATACAGACAGCACCAACATACACATGCACTCAAACACACATAACGCACTTTATCACTGACATGCGTACACAGACAAACGCACACACCACCCAACACGCATAGTGCACATAATAACAGTTGCATACACAGCTCAAGCGCACACATTAAACCTAGCTCTTTATATTGCACAGCTTTAAACTGCTTGATGTTATGGGGCAGGGGGATAGGGTTGGATCTGTTTCCCTGATGATCACCATGCCCTCTACCCTCGAAAAGAGAATAGCTTTGCTTTTTTTGAAGAACTTGAGTTCTCGACTGGCTGCTTTTCCTCTCAGGATTCTCTGAATGGAACAAGCAGTGCAATTGTCCTGGGCCCCAGACAGGCTCTGGTACGGATCATTGGAGCCAGTACAGGGACAGAGAATGAGCAAGGGGGAAATATATGTAACTGCCTCGGCCCCTAAATATGATTTTTTGGAGAGCCTTGTGCCACAGTTGCTATTATAGATTGGTGAATTCTATTCACCATTATCTGAGTAGTGAATTGACCAGTCAGTGAGCTGAGAGATATGGGTTTTGGGATATGGCATTGAGAATGAGTTTGCTGACTTTGATGGCACATTGAATTTCTTGCAGCACTGACCGCAGGTCCTAACATTGACCTCCTGAGTTATCGGCTCTCTTGAATTTCTTGAGTAAGTGCTTGTCAGGCCCCCTGGCCCTCCTCTGATACAGGACACCCCGCCCACTGTCCATCTCTTCCAATACCACCAGCACACATTGAGACAACCCTGACCTGCTTTGCCTCATGTTGGCCCATTCTTTCCTGTTTCCCTGCATAGAGTGTCATTTGTAGAAAGCCATTACCTGCACCATTAACAAAGCCTGTCCGGACATCTGCTCTGAAAGCCAAGGGAACCGGTAACTCTGGGGGTCTCTGCCAGGACCTGTATTCTGCGCTGCAATAAATTCAATGACCTCACGCGTGCCAATAAGCTTTCACAGCTCCAGTCTAGCTTCAGCAAGTGCAGAGTTGCCTTATTCAGAACTAGCCGCCCATAGTACTGGCTGCCTGCTGATGCATCAGTGAATGAATAACATGGTTAGCCCTAGATGAATGAACCCAGGACACATGCAAATGGACAGCAGCAGGAAGTTGGCCTGCTTTGAAGGTTACGTGCACAAGCAGAATTCTGTAGATGATGGAAATCTGAACTAAATAAAAAAATGCCAACTTTACTTGTGCTCCCAATTCAGTGTACTGAGTTTGGCGCCCACAACACGATCTTATCTGCACTAGGGAATGGGACGCAGTGTGGGCGAGCACATTGCAGAGTGCCTCTCATCAGTCCATCAACCCCCAAGTTCCCAGTTGTCTGTCACTTTAACTCTCCAGTACACTCCCACCCTGACCTCACAGTCTTTGACCTTCCACATTCTCCAACAAAACATCGTGCAAGCTAGAGGAGCACCTTCCAAAGTCTGACTAGCGCATCACAACCACGCCAAATCAACACCTTTTTTCACAACAGTAACTTTGTTACAAGCTCAATGGACAACTAATACACTATTCTAAGGACATGCCGATCAAAATGGGTTAGCGTACGATGAGCTTTTGAAGGCATTGGGCCTGTACTCGCTGGAGTTTAGAAGGATGAGAGAGGACCTCATGGAAACTTACCGAATAATGAAAGGCCCGGATAGAGTTTATGTGGAGAGGATGTTTCCACTAGTGGGAGAGTCTAGGACCAGAGGCCTTAGCCTCAGAATAAAAGGATATACCTTTTACCTCTTGATGAGTACAGGTGTCAGAGGTTATGGGGAGAAGGCCGGAGAATGGGGTTAGGATGGAGAGATAGATCAGCCATGGTTGAATGGCGGAGTAGACTTGATGGGCAAAAATACTTAATTCTACTCCTATTCCTTATGTCCTTGGAAAGGATTTGAGGAGGAATTTCTTTAGTCAGAGAGTGCTGAAACGGTGGAATTAATCTACAGAGCGCAGCGGATGCCAAGTCAATGGATATTTTAAAGGCAGAGATTGGTAGATTCTTGATTAGTATGAGTGTTCGCAACAGTCTGTTCGAACTCCTTCCATCGGGCAGACGATACAAGGCCTTCTACGCCCGCACCTCCAGACTCAGGAACAGCTTCATCCCCAGGGCCATAGCTGCTATGAACCGGTCCTGCTGAGCCGGATGGCCACAATGCATAGATCAACTTGCACTTTACCTTGTCTAAAACTGTTACAATTGTTTCGTTTCGTTGGGTTGCTGTTGTCGAAATTACTTAAATTATTGCATCGTATGGGAGGCGCATTCCCAATCTCGTTGAACCCCTGGGTACAATGACAATAAAGATATATTGTATTGTATTGTGTCGGGTTATGGGGAGAAGGCAGGAGAATGGGGTTGAGAGGGAGAGATAGGTCAGCCATGATGGAATGGCGGAGTAGACTTGATGGGCAGAATGGCCTAATTCTGCTCCGAGAACTTGTAAACATAAAATAAAAAGAATATGCATACAAGCAGGTATCAAAGCAAAACATTATCATTCTTATCCAAGATGCACTCAGACAGTGAAGGCGGCCGAGGTGCCCATGGATACTGTGTGCAGGGACACAAAGGTATGGATGTAAGCTGGAAGAGGGGCAGGCAGTGGTGTGGTTGGTGGTTTCAGTGGGTCAGCAGATCAAACCGTTGCTGCTCACATGTGTAGCCTTTCCCTTTTTTTTTGCCATGTTCTTCCTTTTTCTGCTGGTCATTTCACATTCATTATCTTCTTACATTTAAAACCCCATCAGTCCAACTAATGTTATTCACTTTGTGCAGGAAGGAATTGCAGGTGCTGGTTTAAACCAAAGATACACACTAAAAGCTGGAGTAACTCCGTGGGTCAGACAGCATCTCCAGAGAAAAGGAATAGGTGACTAGAGTCCGAAGAAGGGACTCGACCCGAAACGTCACCTATTCCTTTTCTCCGGAGATGCTGTCTGACCCAGAGTTACACCAGCTTTTAGTGTCTATCTAATGTTCTTCACTAAATGCCTTTAACCCACCTCCACCACCTCTCATGAAATTCAACACACTGTCAAAAATCCTTCCCTTTGTCCTCCACCTCTCTCTGCATCGTAAAACTGCATCAACCTGAAACATTCACTCTGATTCTCTCTCCACAGATGCTGCCTGGCCTGCTGAGTATTTTCTATTTTTATTTCGATCCCCATGCTGCATGTTTAAGGCATGTAAAATTAAGCTTGCACGGTCAATGCAAGAAGCAGTCACACAGGTGATTCATTTTGTTTCTCACGAGATTTCTTCCATGATCCGAAGCACTGAATCAGTTAAAAACATGTTTTCGCAAAACCTCCTTTGATTCACAAGAAGGAGACCTCCAGTTTTAGTTCAATACATTGAATGGATAACCTCTGCCTTGTTCAGTCTGCTGCAGACATTAATCATGCTCAAACAATGGAAACTTGGATAGTCAATCAGCAGCAGGCAGATCTGTTAGCACTGATAGCGCTTGCAAAGGCCAAGAGCCCACACTTCCCAGCCTCAGGCAGGCAGTGCGGAGGTTGGGAGAGATGAATTTGAAATTGGTGTTACGCGCAAAGCATCTATATACTAAAACTCTCGTTTGTTATCTTGTTTGTGACTGAACCTCAGCCAAAATGGTACACGATAGCGCGACAGTTGTAGGCCCACCTTACTCACCATTGTCACTTTAGTGATAATGCAAGTAGTTTTATTGAAATCGGTGTTATGTTTTTTAAGTTATTCACATTTTTAAATTTAAAAGGAGGGGAGGGGAGGGGAGGAGGGAGGGAATTGGGAAGGGGGGAGTGGGGGAGAAGGGAGAGGGGAGGTGGGGGGGTGATGAGGGAGGGAGGGGGAAGGGGGGAGTGGGGGAGAAGGGAGAGGGGAGGTGGGGGGTGAGGAGGGAGGGAGGGGGGAAGGTGGGAGTGGGGATGAAGGGAGAGGGGAGGGGGGGGGTGAGGAGCGAGGGGAGGACGGGAGGACAGGGTGCTGCACCAATGCAGGAGAGGTTTGGGCCCAACGGGTCCACTTGGCGTAGTTTGATGCTAAAATTCACCCAAAAAAACCCAGAGTCTATTATTTGGTTGTACAATCTTAAACACTTTGAATTTTCATTCCAGTCAATAGTGTCTACATTAGTGAACAGTTTTTAGAAGATTTATCCATTTAAAGATTTAGCACTTTATAAAATATTGACAGTACAGTCAACCCCTTGTGTTACAGGAGGGCAAGGGGAGTTTTGTTCCCAGAAAAGTTAACGGGATTCTCCGTATAGTGAGTTGAAGCATTATATTGATTATATTGAAAAAAATTACATTGATTTACTTTTTTTGCAGGTAAATTCTGTGAGAGTGATTTTTTTTTTCCCCTTTCACAATTTATTTGAGTAGTGATTTATGAATTCTGGAAGGGTGAGTTTTGTTAACCTGAACAGTTTAATGCAGGGGCTGTGTAGGAAAGTACTGCAAATGCTGGTTTAAAACTCTGGTTTAATGCTGGTTTAAATGGTTCAGACTGAAGAAGGGTCTCGACCTGAAACGTCACCCATTCCTTCTCTCCAGAGATGCTCCTTGTACCACTGAGTTACTCCAGCATTTTGTGTCTATCTTTAATGCAGGGGTTGCCTGTAGAGGTAGTGGCTGTAATCCAGGTGTTCCCCTTTGGTACACTGGGGAATATCTCCTGCTGAGACCCACACAGTGGAGATGCCTGAGACATGGCCGTTCCCTGACTGAGGCAGGAAGGTGGCCCTTCACACAACCGGACACTGGACCTTGGACACCCACACTGCCCCACAGAACTCCTTGTCCTGCCTACGAAGGTTGTACAAATCTCCGCAGAATTCCCAGCTCCAGATTAACTATAAACCAATAACACAAGAAGCAGGATTCAATGATTCGATGGTATTTTAAATTAAACTTTACGTGTATGATGTGTGTGGGTCTCATGTACCTAGGTACAGTGAGATGCTTTGTTTTGCATACAATCTAGTTCAATCATAGAGCAGACCTCACCTAGGCAGTACCCGAGTGTCGCCATGTTTCTGGCGCCGATAAAGTTACAAAAGTTCACCAAACTGGCCTATCTTCTGCTGACCGCCACACGTGGCAACAGGTGGACCCCACTGGGTCCCCCTTTGATCTAGGCAGGAATAACCGCCACATCCCTCAAGACAGGTCCCCCAAGCTTGGCCCGCCATTCAATATTGTCACCACTCATCAACGCTGGCCTCAATTACTCTTCTATGCCAGTTTCTCATAACCCTCAATTCTTCGATCTCCCAAATATTTATTTGTCTCCACCTTAAACACATCTAATGTTCTGGCCTTCACTACCCTCAGAGGCAGGGAAATGGAATTCAGAGATTCACTACCTGTCAGAGAATAAATTTCTATTCACCTCTGTTTTAAAGTGATTGGCCCCTTGTTTTGTAGCTATGTCCCCTTGTTCGAGACTTTCCCATGATTGAAAACGTTTCATCATCTGCCCTGTCAAAATTCCTTAGGAATTTATATCTTTGAATAAAATCACTCCCCTTTCGTTGGAACTCCAAGGAATACGGACCAAACTGTCTAGCTTCATTTAATAGAACAACCCTCTCGTCGCAAGACATCAAGAAGTACTCTTCTGTACCAGTTTCTCAATCATGGCTGATCTATCTCTCCCTCCTAACTCCATTCTCCTGCCTTCTCCTCATAACCTCTGAAACCTGTATTAATCAAGAATCTATCTACAGTGCCCTCCATAATGTTTGGGACTATGTATAAACACTGCTGTAATTTCTACATGGTGAAACCAAAATGTATAAAAATGGCCTTTATTAAAATCTGACAATGTGCACTTTAACCACATGTGAATTTTTCTATTACAAATCTCAAATTGTGGAGTACAGAGGCAAATAAATAAATGATGGGTCTTTGTCCCAAACATTATGGAGGGAACTGTATCTATGCCTTAAACATATCCACTGACTTGGCCTCCACAGTCTTCTGTGGCAAAGAATTCCACAGATTCACCACTCTCTGACTAAAGAAATTCTTCCTCATCTCCTTCCAAAATGAACGTCCCTTAATTCAGAGGCTTTGACCTCTAGTCCTAGACTCTCCCACTGGTGGAAACATCCTCTCCACATCCACTCCATCCAAGCCTGCTAAATTTTCTTTGGACAACCTCCACATGAACATACTCATGAATATGAACTATAACATACTTATTTAGGTAAGGGGACCAAAACTGTGCACAATACTCCAGGTGTGGTTACACTAACATCCCGTACAATAGTAGCACAGCCTCTCTATTTATAACTTACCGTTCCTTTGTAATACAGGCCAACATGCCTTTTGCTTTCTTGAGTATTTGTTGGACCTGCCTGCTACTCTTTTGTGATTCATGTTCCACAACACCTAGATCCCTCTGAACACTCACTTCAGTCTCTCTCCATTTAGATAATAATCTGCCTTTTGATACCTCTTAACATAATGTATGACCTCACACTTCCTCAAGTTGAATTCCATTTGCCAATTTTTCACCTAATCGTCCATTCAATCTAGTGTAAGAAAATAACTGCAGATGCTGGTACAAATCGAAGGTATTTATTCACAAAATGCCGGAGTAACTCAGCAGGTCAGGCAGCATCTCAGGAGAGAAGGAATGGGTGAGGTTTCGGGTCCCGAAACCTCACCCATTCCTTCTCTCCTGAGATGCTGCCTGACCTGCTGGGTTACTCCAGCATTTTGTGAATAGCCCATTCAATCTATATCTCTTTGAAGAATCGCTATGTCCTCATCACAATATGCTCTTCCACCTACCTTCATATCATCGGCAACCTTGGAAACCTCACCTTTTGTTCTTTCCTCCAGGTGGTTAATGTAAACTGTAAACAAGTGAAGGGCAACAACTGATCCCTGAGGGTACTCCACAAGTTAAATCCTTCCAGCCTAAAAAGAACACATCGATTGCAACACTTTTCATTCCAAATTGGATGTGAACAGAACAACTCCAATAATCTGCTTTCTGATCATTCAGTAATCTCGATGATTCGGCATGTGGCTCCCTGGATAATGTCTCCCTTGCTCCCTTCTAACTGGCCTGGACCCCTGTTCCCATGCTCCCTTCCACTCACAAGTGAAGAGTGCACCCTTCCCCTCTTCTACAGGAAGACAGTTCCCTGCACCCTCTTTCGCTAATGAAGCTATGATTCCTACACTCCCTCCCAACTCACCAGGACCCTGCACTACCTTTAATCCAGAGGTACAGCGTGGAAACTGACCTTTTCTCCATTCCCTTTAAACCTGGGTTCATTGGGAAACTTAATACCATTCTGTGTAACATCTACATAAAGTGAGGTAAAGAAATGTCGAGTAAGAAAATAACTGCAGATGCCGGTACAAATCGAAGGTATTTATTCACAAAATGCTGGAGTAACTCAGCAGGTCAGGCAGCATCTCAGGAGAGAAGGAATGGGCGACGTGAAGAAGGGTCTCGACCCGAAACATCGGCCATTCCTTCTCTCCTGAGATGCTACCTGACCTGCTGAGTTACTCCAGCATTTTGCGAATAAAGAAATGTTGAGGTCATAGTCCAGAAAATCTGCTAAACCAGTCCCACCAAAGTCCCAAGCATGCCGGAATATCAGAATTTTACTGTAGTTCAGAAAAAAAACAAGATGCTGGAGGAACTTAGTGGGTGGAGTGGCATCTGTGGAGGGAGGGGGGATGATGGGGAGGGAGGAAGGAATTGTCAGTGTTTGGAGTCAAGTTTACTGTGGTATGTTTAGTGTTTTTATTCATCATCCTGTGTGAGTTTTCTGCCACAAATCAAGGGAACAGTCATTCAAATAAATAGGACAAATCAGATGGTAGAGGGAGGATACTGTGAGTAAAGCTTTACATTTGATTCAATTAAATCGGTTTACCTATTTTTAATTTACTTATGTAATACTTTTTTTAATGTTATGTTTCTCAATAGTAGGTCTTGAATAATTTTCAAGAATCAGAAGAGTTTTATTGAAATTCTTTCTTGCACTTCAGTACAATCCAGAGATACAGCGTGGAAACAGGCCCTTCGGCCCACCGAGTCCGCGCCAACAATAATCACTCGTACATTGTTCTATCCTACACACTAGGGACAATTTTACAGAAGCCAATTAACCTGCAAACCTGCATGTCTTTGGAATGTGGGGGGAAACCGGAGCACCTGGAGAAAACCCACGGGGTCACGGGGAGAATGTACAAACTCCGTACAGACAAGCACCTATAGTCAGAATCAAACCTGGGTCTCTGGCGCTGTAGGGCAGTAACTCTACCACTGTGCCACTGTGCCACTGTGCCACCTTTAAAGCAGCACAATTGAATGTGAATACAATAAATGTTCATAAACGTTTAATGTAATCAGTGGAAAGGAGACTCAGTGAATCCCTGAGGTGGAACCTATCCCCTCCAGAGACACTTGAGTTAATGCTGCTGACTGCTTGTGCCGGGGGAGGTCATGTCACCCTGGCTTTTGCTGATGAGCTGAGTGACTGGCTTCTGGTGGGAAACTGCAGATTTACAGCATGCTCTTCGATGCAATGAGCCGAGAAGGAAGAGGACAGTTCCTCATTACGACCGCACTCTGGGAATTGGACTGGTCTCAGCAATGCGGTGACCGGCCAGATTACCAGCAATGCATCCCACGGATCAGTTTAGCAGAGAATATGGTCGTAAAGCTCCATCTGTTTCCTGGAAATCAGGAGCTTAATGGAGCAGCACAGGGATTGTCATTTGGTGACAGTCACGCTTTCAGTATTGCGACTACAAATCTAGGGACAATAAACTGTACCGAAAGAGATAACATCCCCATTCCCTGACAAATGGATTTGGCAACTCGTATCAATAACTAAAATAGCCTTTACAGCAGGAGATCACACTGCTGTTGTGTTCCTGTGGTCATGTATATATTGTTCAGTGACCTGTAACATTAGCAGCTCCAGCTTCTCCACAAATACAGCCTTTCCAGCCAAGAGCTCCTGTCCTCATTCCCGTGTACAACATGGCCTCAATCACACGCAGAGAATGTATTTTGCATGCTGTTGACAGGAGTCCTGTTCATTTCCTCCACAAATATTTTGTTTATTTCAGGATGTGGAGATCATTCTGGCCAGCTTCAACAAAGGCAAGGAGAAGCAGACAGTTACTTTCGGAGATTTGGATTGGTAAGTGCTTGTGCAGTACCTAGAAAAACGGTTGAATTACACGTAATGCATGGGGGTTGTAACGTCAAAGCAGGCCATTCAGCCCAGACAGTCCATCCTAGTCCTTTTGTTCAATGGGTCATTAATGGCCATTAAAATTATTGGGTTTAATTCCCGTCACTTCGTGCATTAGAATTCCAGAATTCAGAAGTGTGACCCAGGTTCACGATGGAGAGAACTGTCTGAGAAGAATCCTGAGTCATTCTTATGCCACTACACAGTAGGGTGGCTGTGTGAATGTATAAGAAAGCCAATAGCAGTTTAGCATTTCTGATCTTGTCACTGGGGAATGATGTAAAATGGGCTGTCACACCCCTAGGGACAAAGATTTACTGAGGGACAGCACCTTTCATGAGGTTCCCAGAACAGTTTGCCAATCTTTTCCATCTGGCGATACTTCGAAATGAACTGGTTTTAAAGCTGGAAAGGGTGCAGAACTTTACAAGGATGTTGCCAGGACTGGAAGGCCTGATCTATCGGGAGAGATTGAGCAGGCTAGGACTCCATTGCATTTCTTCTTCACGTACCCATCAACAACCAGGGGGAAATTTATCGTGGTCATTTAACCTGCCAACCCATGTGTCTTCTAGTATCCATCCTTGACTGGGTGTCAGTGTTTATCTGTTCATGCTCCTTAAATCTGCCGAAGGATATTTTTTTCAATGTTGTGTCATTTGAATGGATTTTTTTCCCCGGATGGTCTATATTTTAAAAGGGATATATTGTTATCTGGTCGGCTACAGGTTACCTCCCAGAACTCTGAAGATCATCTCATCACAGTGCCTGTCCGAAATGCTCCTACGTTCCTTGTACGAAGACCAGGAATATTGGCAGAGTAAAGGGCCAGTCTCCCTTCTGAAGCTGGTGGACAGGATTAATAAAAGAGCTCAGGTTTTATTGCAGCACATTGCTGACGGACAGGTGCAGCAGAGGAGACCAAACGTGAAATGAAAATACTGTCTGAACTTGCAATTACCAACCAACAGGGCGGCATTGTGGCACAGTGATAGGGTTGCTGTCTTACAGCGCCAGAGACCCAGGTTCGATCCTGACTATGGGTGCTGTCTGTACAGAGTCTGTACCTTCTCCCCGTGACTGCGTGGGTTTTCCCTGGGTGCTCCGGTTTCCCCCCCACACTCCAAAGGCGTACAGGTCTGTAGGTTAATTGGCTTCGGTAAAGATTGTAAATCATCCCTAGTGTGAAGGTTTGTGCTAGTTTACTGGGATCGCTGGTTGGCGCGGACTCAGTGGGTCGAAGGGCCTGTTTCCGCGTTCTATCTCTAAACTAAACTAAACAGTTAATTTCATATACAGACACTCCCCGGCCAATACAAAATGGCGACTTAGGTAAACTCACACAATGTAAAAGGTTCTGTACTCACTTCCTAGTACAATAACAGCAGTTTATAATTTCCACTACAACGAACGGTTACTCAAGTTTACATCGGAAATAAGTCAGTAATTACCCAGAAGGCCGCGCTCTGCAGAAAGTGCCCCAGTTGCAGGCAGATGCAGCTGAGACAGTTAATGCTCTCAGTGGGCTATTTTAGGCTGGGGTTAAGGATGGTGATTTCACCTTACGTTAAATCTGGCTTAGGTAAGGGTTCACGGAACATAACCCTTATGTAAGTCGAGGAGTGCCTGAATACTGTTTGATCCAATAATTCACCCAAGTGAATGAACATGAACAGTAAGACGAGCAGGATACATTTTGAATATTATCATTGATCACATAATGCAGCTGCCTTATCACATAGTTCTGGCACTGTGATCAATGTTGATTGTCCTTAAAGTTATAGAGTGATATAGTGTGGAAACAGGCTCTTCGGCCCAACTCGCCCACACAGGCCAACAATGTCCCAGCTACACTAGTCCCACTTGCCTGCGCTTGGTCCATATCCCTCCAAACCTGTCCTATCCATGTACCTGTCTAACTGTTTCTTAAACGATGGGATAGTCCCAGCCTCAACTACCTCCTCTGGCAGCTTGTTCCATACACCCACCACCCTTTGTGTGAAAAAGTTACCCCTCGGATTCCTATCAAATCTTTTCCCCTTCACTTTGAACCTATGTCCTCTGGTCCTCGATTCCCCTACTTTGGGCAAAAGACTGTGCATCTACCCGATCTATTCCTTTCATGATTTTGTATACCTCTATAAGATCTCCCCTCATCCTCCATGGAATAGAGACCCAGCCTACTCAACCTCTCCCTATAGCTCACACCCTTTAGTCCTGGCAAGATCCTCATAAATCTTTTCTGAACCCTTTCAAGCTTGACAATATCTTTCCTATAACATGGTGCCCAGAACTGAACACAATATTCTAAATGCGGTCTCACCAGCATCTTATACAACTGTAACATGACCTCCCAACTTCTACACTCAATACTCTGACTGATGAAGGCCAAAGTGCCAAAAACCTTTTTGACCACCTTATCTACTTGTGACTCGTCCTTCAAGGAACCATGCACCTGTACTCCTAGATCCCTCTGCTCTACAACACTACCCAGAGGCTTATCATTTACTGTTTAGATCCTGCCTGTAATGTATTCATGCATATTCATGTGCCATGTTAATGAGTGGGTGTTCCTTTAGCCGAGAACGCTGGGTAAATAAAGGCTGGCGCGATTCAGGCAACGAACTTGTGAGTGTACTTTATCTTTATGCCGTGCTGAACATAACAAAATTGGCGACGAGGACGGGATTGTGGAGGAGACAGTTTGTTTTGCATAGCTAGCATAGCTTTTGTACTGCTAAGTTTTAGATGCTTTGCTACACCAGAACAGGCAGGAAATCCGAGCTTGTGCAAGGAAAAAAACTCTCCTCGATCCTTTGTTTTAAAAAAAAGAGAAGGACAAAATGGCGGCGTCCACGGGCTACATCGGAAGCCTGGGCACCTTTGACAAAAGTAGAGAGCTGTTCAGCTCCTATATAGAAAGAGCAAACATGTTCTTCATGGCAAACAACATCACGGAGACCAGTGGTGAAGGAGAGGTTGTGGCTGCAACAAACAAGGCCTTTCGTGAACGCATGAAAGCGATTCTGCTCACGGAGATCGGACCTGAAGTGTACGGCACACTCGTGAATATCCTTGCGCCCATAAAGGCAAAAGATGTGCCTTTCAGTGACATTATAAAGAAGTTGGAGGAGCACTTCAACCCAAAGCCTCTGGAAATTGCAGAAAGCTACAAATTCGGCACGAGAAACCAGAAGCAAAATGAGACAATCAGTGAGTACATTGTTGCCTTGAAAAACTTAACGTTGCACTGTAACTTTGGAACCTTTCTTGAACGCGCACTATGCGACAGATTTGTTTGTGGTCTAATGGACGAACGAATTCAGTCCAGACTCATGAGCACTCCTGATCTTACATTTGAGATAGCATGCAAGATTGCTACTACAATGGAGATGGCATCAAAGAATGCTCGCGAGTTTCGTTCACCACATACTGCAGTGGCCGTGTACACACACAAAGCAGCGCCTATGGCCAATCCAAAAGGGGCCAAACTGAAACCGAAATATGGCGGGGAGCCGAGTGCAGCCAGTTGTTATCGTTGCAACGGTAATCACCCATCCCAATCCTGTCAGTTCAAAACAGCTAAGTGCTATAACTGCCAGAAGAAAGGCCATATCGCCTCAGCATGTCGGGCCAAGCTTAAAGTGGGAAACACATGACAACACCAGAAAAGAGTTCACAACTTAGAGATGAACCCGGATGATAATGAACTTGGGTTGTACATCATTCATGCAACTGATGTCAATAAGCCTACAACCAGCCAAGACAAGGACTTTCGAATTAAACTATTGGTTAATGAACAGTTAGTTGATATGTGCATTGACACGGCAGCAGACTGTTCGGTCATGAACAAAGACCTGTACGAAACAAAGTTCTCACAGACACCATTGTCCGAGAGCAAGGTCAAGCTGAGAACCTACTCCGGCGAAGCCTTGGAGACGTGCGGACAAATGAATTGTAAAGTTCAGTGTAATGGCCAGTCAGTAACACTGCCCATCATAGTGGCCAGCTACAGAAATAAACCAACCCTCCTTGGAAAGGATTGGCTGAGTAAAATAAAATTAGACTGGAAGAACATTTTCAGCATCGATGCGTCCAGATCACGTCTTGAAAATGTCGTAAGCAAACATGCTAAAATATTTGCTGATAGTTACACGGGAATAACAGGATACTCTGCACACATTCGACTGCAGCAAGATGTGAGACCTGTGTATTGTCGACCAAGACCGGTACCATATGCGCTAAAGCAACAAGTGGAGGAAGAACTCAACAGGTTGGAGCGGAATGGAGTACTCATGAAGACAGACCAGAGCAACTGGGCAACGCCAGTTGTGGCTGTACCCAAGGCTGACAAAACTGTTCGACTATGCGGTGACTACAAAGTCACAATCAACCAAGCTGTTGACGACGAACAGTATCCTTTGCCAACCTCGCAGGATCTGTATGCAGAACTTAGCGGAGCAAGAGTCTTCACTAAGCTGGATTTGTCTCACGCTTATGCCCAACTCAATGTTGACAAAGAAAGTCAGCAGTGCTTGACCATCAACACACATAAGGGCTTGTATTCATATACAAAGCTGCCCTATGGTGTGAAATCTTCCCCGAAAATCTTTCAGTCCGTCATGGACAAAATGTTGCAAGGCATTCCGAACTGTGTGTGCAACCAGGATGATCTACTGATATTCACAGTGGGCATGGAAGAACATCTGGAGATACTCGAGCAAGTTCTTACACGATTGAACTGCCACAACGTCAAAGTACGAAAGAGCAAATGTGCATTTGCACAATCAGAGGTGATCTACCTTGGACTCAAAGTAGATTCCAACGGACTGCGCCCTGTGAAGGCGAAAATTGAAGCAATTGTGAATGCTCCAACGCCCAACAATGTGTCAGATCATTCTTTGGGATGGTGCAGTTCTATGCACGATTCCTTCCAGATTTAGCAACCGTGCTAAAGCCACTACATCATCTGTTACCAAAGGATGAGAATTGGATGTGGGGAAAGGAACAACAACATGCATACGACATCTGCAAGAAAAACCTGACAAGTGACAAACTCCTTGTTCACTACGACACGACGCGCGAGATGAAACTTGCTTGTGATGCTTCAAGTTATGGTGTAGGTGCAGTGATTTGCCACGTAATGGATGACGGACAGGAAAAGCCTATTGCTTTTGCCTCCCGCACCCTATCACCAAGTGAGCGCAACTATGCACAGATAGAAAAGGAAGCACTCAGCATTGTGTTCGGAATCAAGAAATTCCACCAGTTTCTTCTTGGCAGACCATTCACCCTTGTGACTGATGACAAACCACTACTCACGATATTGGGTCCCAAGTCAGCTATACCTTCCATGGCGGCATCAAGGATGCAGCGCTGGGCAATTCTGTTGTCCCAGTATGATTACAAGGTGGAGTACAGAAGTTCCAAATGCAACGCAGTCGCAGATGCGTTGTCCCGTTTCCCCCTTGAGAACTCTGATGTGGGAAGCGAGAACTCAATCTACACACTGCCAGTCGTAGATGAAGACTTTCCAGTGACTGCAACAGAAATTGCAGCTGAAACGGTGAAGGACACTGTGCTGAAGTGTGTCTATGAACAGACATTGAATGGTTGGACTGAAGTCGAGAGTGGATCAACCTCGGAACTGAAGCCTTTCTATAATCGACGACATGAATTATCATGTGAGCAGGGATGCATAAAGTGGGGTTACAGAGTGGTTGTACCAGAGTCTTTAAGAAACAAGATTATGTACGAACTTCATGCCGAACATCCTGGCATAGTTAGCATGAAGTAAATTGCTAGAAGTTTTGTGTATTGGCCTGGTATAGACAGTGACATTGAGTCACTGGTGAGCAAATGTAGCGTTTGTCAAAATTGCCGCAGTAAACCACCAAAACACCACTGCAACCCTGGTCATGGCCAAGTAGACCGTTTCAGAGAGTTCATGTAGACTTTTGTGAAAAGGGTAATGATAATTTTCTGGTACTAGTAGATAGTCATTCCAAATGGATTGAGGCTAAGCATATGGGATCAAGCACGACTGCTGAGCGTACCATAGACGAGTTGAGATCGGTTTTTGCATGTCATGGTTTACCAGAAGAACTTGTTTCTGATAACGGACCTCAGTTTCGTTCAGAACAGTTCAAAGAGTTCATGCAGCGTAACGGGGTAAAACACACACTTGTTCCCCCATACCATCCAGCCTCCAATGGGGCGGCGGAAAGGTCTGTTAGAGTTGTCAAAGAGGCTCTCAAGAAACAGGTTTTGCAGGGTAGTTCAAAGCTCAGCATGAAACATCGTTTGGCTAGTTTCTTGCTGAAGTACAGAACCACACCACACACAACTACGGGTTATTCACCTGCAGAACTGTTGATGAAGAGAAGGCTAAGAATACGCCTAAGTCTAGTTCAACCCAATTTGGCCTCGAGAGTTGAGCAAAAACAGTTAAGTCAAAAACACCACTTTAACTTCCACAAAAAGGAGAGGAACTTCAAGCCAGATGAGCAAGTTCATGTGCTCAGTCCTCCCAACAAGTCCAGTCGAGACAAATGGGATGTTGGGAAAATAGTGGAAGTGTGCGGAACAAAAAGATACTTAGTGGATGTTGGAGACAAGATCAAAAGTGTTCATGTGGATCAAATGATTCCAGCCAAAGATGAACCAAAAACTGAGCATGAATTCCTAATCCCTGAGTATTCATCTGAAAGTGAGTTAGAAAAGACTATTGTGGTTGATACACAAAATTCAGTGAGTACAGATAAAGAAACAGACTTGTCTAGTCAAGGTCAGTGTACTAACATAGAACCAAACAAGCCAACAGTTGAGTCTACACGTACATCTGTTACGCCTGTTGCACCTGTTACTGTTAGACAATCAGGCAGGAACCGCAAACCAGTAATTAGGTTAAATTTGTAAGTTAGACACCTCACTCTACAAGTAAAACGAAAATGTGTGAATATGTAAAATAAATGTATTATGTTTAGCATTTGAAATTTTGTGAATATGGTTAAAGGTATTGGTTTAAATCAAGTATCACAACATCAAAATTGTAACTGAGTACTTGGATTTAATACTTAAAAAAAGGGAGAGCAGTGTAATGTATTCATGCATATTCATGTGCCATGTTAATGAGTGGGTGTTCCTTTAGCCGAGAACGCTGGGTAAATAAAGGCTGGCGCGATTCAGGCAACGAACTTGTGAGTGTACTTTATCTTTATGCCGTGCTGAACATAACAATGTCCCAGCTACACTAGTCCCACTTGCCTGCGCTTGGTCCATATCCCTCCAAACCTGTCCTATCCATGTACCTGTCTAACTGTTTCTTAAACGATGGAATAGTCCCAGCCTCAACTACCTCCTCTGGCAGCTTGTTCCATACACCCACCACCCTTTGCGTGAAAAAGTTACCCCTCGGATTCCTATCAAATCTTTTCCCCTTCACTTTGAACCTATGACCTCTGGTCCTCGATTCCCCTACTTTGGGCAAAAGACTGTGCATCTACCCGATCTATTCCTTTCATGATATTGTATACCTCTATAAGATCTCCCCTCATCCTCCATGGAATAGAGACCCAGCCTACTCAACCTCTCCCTATAGCTCACACCCTCTAGTCCTGGCAAGATCCTCATAAGTCTTTTCTGAACCCTTTCAAGCTTGACAATATCTTTCCTATAACATGGTGCCCAGAACTGAACACAATATTCTAAATGCGGTCTCACCAGCATCTTATACAACTGTAACATGACCTCCCAACTTCTACACTCAATACTCTGACTGATGAAGGCCAAAGTGCCAAAAACATTTTTGACCACCTTATCTACTTGTGACTCGACCTTCAAGGAACCATGCACCTGTACTCCTAGATCCCTCTGCTCTACAACACTACCCAGAGGCCTATCATTTACTGTTTAGATCCTGCCTTGTTCGATGTCCCAAAATGCAACACCTCACACTTCTCTGTATTAAATTCCATCAACCATTCCTCCGCCACCTGGCCAATCGATCCAGATCCTGCTGCAATCGTTCACAACTGTCTTCACCATCTGCAAAACCACTAACTTTTGTATCATCAGCAAACTTGCTAATCTTGCCCTGTATGTTCTCATCTAAATCATTGATGTACATGACAAACAGTAACCGAACCCTGAGGCACACCACTAGTCACAGGCATCCAGCCTGAGAAGCAACCTTCCACCATTACCGTCTGCTTCCTTCCATGGAGCCAATTTGCTATCCATTCAGCTATCTCTCCCTGGATCCCATGTGATCTAACCTTCCAGAGCAGCCTACCATGCGGAACCTTGTCGAACGCCTTACTGACGTCCATGTACACAACATCTACAGCTCTGCCCTCATCAACCTTTTTTGGTCACGAGCTGTTCCAATACAATTACAGCACTGGCATGTACCTGACTATATGGCAAATTACCTAGCTATGTCCTGTTCACAAAAAGCAGGACAAATCCCATCCTACTAATAACTGCCAACGCATCTCGTTCTCAGTCTTCAGTGACTTTATGGAAAATGCAGTCGACAAAGAGCTAAGAAGCGACCTCTGACCCCCAACACCCCGCTCACCATTGCACGGTTTGGGTCGTAGCACTGGTTGAAACATGGTTGAATGGGCTGAATTCCAACAGTGAAGTAATGGTCTTGATGCCAATGCAGTGTTCAACTTTAGTCAGAGGGTGGTGAATCTGTGGAATTCTTTGCCACAGAAGGCTTTAGAGGCCGTCAGTGGATATCTTTAAGGCATAGATAGATTCTTGATTAGTACAGGTGTCAGAGGTTATGGGGAGAAGGCAGGAGAATGGGGTTAGAAGGGAGAGACAGATCAGCCACGATTGAATGGCGAAGTAGACTTGATGGTCCAAATGGCCTAATTCTACTCATATCACTTGTGACTTATGACCTTATAAGTGCGGTATCAAGAAATCCACATAAAACTAAAGTCATGGCCATTCAAAGGGAAAACATTTGTGACTGGAGTTTAGTTTAGTTTAGAGATACGGCGTGGAAATAAGCCCTTAGGCCCACCAAGTCCACACCGATCATCCGTTCACACTAGTTCTGTTTTATCCCACTTTCTCATCCACTCCCTAAACATTAAGGGCAATTTATAGAGGCTAAATAACCTACAAACCTGCACGCCTGGGAAACCGAAGCACCCAGAGGAACCCCATGTGGTCGCAGAGAGAACGTGCAAACTCCACACAGACAGCACCTGAGGTCAGGATCGAACCTGGGTCCCTGGCGCTGCAAGGCAGCAACTCTACTGCTGCACCACCGTGCTGCCCCAAACATCTGCCCGTAATCTTTACCTATTGATGCTCCAGCTACAGAAAAACTCCAATAACCTGGCACCATGAGGACCTTGGTGCTGGAAAAGCAGATTTTCAGGACAGTTAGCTGCTACTCCTATTAATTCTGTTTCTCACAAGTTACATTTTTGAACTTGAATCATACAAAATGGTGCCAGAAACGCAGCCACTCTTGTGGACAGTAAAGTACCATTGAACCATTGAATACATTGTTGTATGATACATTTTCCAATGATCCTGCTGGGTTTAAAGATACTGTGGGAAACAGAACTCCAGGGAGTTTAAAAGGGGAGGGAGCCAGATGAGCCAGGTACTAAACCATTGGGGTTTCAAAGCAATTGGACGTGGTGTTATCGAAATTTCACTGTACTTTAAGATTCAGAGGCAGTTATCCATATTATTTTAATAATATACAAAAATATCTTCTCTGTTCCTTTTATTTAGTTGTTACGGAAAATACATTACTGCAGTTAGTTAACAGTGCAAGTGAACTTTGAATCACCCTGGTTTGATGTTTAACAAATAGATACATAGCCTTTGATATTTAAAAAAAGAGAGAAAATGCCTGTCTGATTTGTAAATGACTCTGATTGACTTAAAGAATGTGAACAATTACGGTCTTGAAGTTTCATGCACTTTGGCAGCAGAGTAATACTTCATCTGTTACTGGATGTAATAAAAAATGGGCAAAATATGAAAATTGCCTTCATTTCTCTACTGGCTATTTTATTCTATTACCCAAGGCAAATATCCACCCTGAGGCCTGGGACTTTACAAAACACCTCAGAGCCTGCATTTGCAAACGGTCCCAAGACAATTGAAAATTGGTCTGTGTTATGGCTCCAATGAGTCTGTCAATGAATGAATAGCAGAACTTGTAGATGCTAGAAATCAAAACTAAGAACAGAAAACAGACCCGAAACGTCATCTATCCATGTTCTTCTGCCTAACCTGCTGAGTTGCTTCAGCATTTGTGTCTTTCTTTGTTTATCTTACTACAGAAACAGCCTGACCTGCTGAATGTTTCCAGCATTTTCTAACTCGATCAGTAACTCTGTGCAATATCTTGACATAATACTTATCGAGCAAATAGTGCCTAATTCATGCACATCCCTACAATCTACCAGCCAGGTCACCATGGAAAGCATAAACGAAGATAGACACAAAATGCTGCAATAACTCAGCGGGTCAGGCAGCACCTCTGGAAAAAAAGGTGACGTTTCGGCTCAGAATCCTTCTTCCAACTGGGGACTCTCTGCAGTCTGAAGAAGAGTTCCGATTTGAAACGTCACCTATTCCTTTTCTCCAGAGATGCTGCCTGACCCGTGGAGTTACTCAGCATTTTGTGTCCATCTTCGGTATAAATCAGCTTCTGCAGTTCCTTCTTACACACAGAAAGCACACTGTTGGTTGGCATCATAACTTGATTAGGGAACAGCTCTGCCCAAGACCGCAAGAAATTGCTGAGGGTTGTAGATGTAGCCCAGCACGTCACACAGCATAAGCTTCCCAATATTGACTCCATCTACATTTCAAGCTGCTTCGGAAAAGCAGCCAGCATAATCAATGACTGGTTCCACCCTGATCATTCCTTCTTCCCCCTGCTTCAGTCGGGCAGAAGGTAAATAAGCTTGAAAGTGCCCACCACCAGCCTCAGGAACAGCTTCTTCCACTCTATCAGGCTTCCGAACAGTCCATCCATAAGCTAGGATTCACTTCTATCCCTTTGCGGACATTGGACTTTGTCTATGGAACTGATGCGCTACAATGCTGAGAACTATATTCTGCACTCTGTTTCCTCCCCTTTGCTTTACCTATTGTACTTGAGGTTGACTTGATTGCATTTAGGTATAGTACTATCTGATCTGTTTGGATAACATGCAAAACAAAGCTTTTCACTGTACCTCGGTACACTTGACAATAAACCTAAACCATTGCATGTGATCTATTCCATGCAGTTGGTGAATGCGGTCTGTACTGTGTGTACTTAGCCCAATGTCCCACTTAGTCTGAACAAAGTGGATTTAAGCTCCTGCTCTGAGCTTTAATCACATGCCCTCGGCTGATACCATTAGACGTGTTCTCCTTTACATAAGTCGTTAAGCTGAGATCTCCTTCGCCCTTTTAGAAGGACGAGTCAGATACAAGGTGGTCATTTGAGAAAGAGCTGGGTTGTTCTAGTTTCCTAGTTGGAGACCTTCCATGTTTGATGATGAGATGTTTTGATGCTGGATATCTGATCACGTTACATGTGATTATCTGTCATGCGCCTGCCTTCCTACATTTACCTAGTGACAGTTGCATCCCTTGAATATCAGTGCCTATGATGTTGTGCCAGTTGCTACTATGCCAGAGATTTCAAGAGCCAAGATACCATTGAACTGTGGGCAGGTGGGGTGGCAACCCAACAGAGGAAGAGTGATAGAGACCAGCGTGGACAAGCTCTGCAGGGAAAACCCCCCTGAACAGGCATGTGATAATAATCTCATGATTCCTTTTTAATATTGCTGAGTGGACAATAAATATTGGCAGGTACACCAGGGGATAAACCTCTCGCTCTCCAAAATAGCGTCATGTTATATTTTTACCTTCGTACGTAGTCATTGGTGTTATGTCCTATTGGAAATTGGCAACCACAACCCTGTGGGATGCTCTCATTCCTTCAGAGTGAGGCAACTTCCATATTCATGTTCATTCTTTGAAGTGAGACTTAAATCCCCCAGCTGATAGTCAGGGTGATAGTATTACCCGGCAAGGCACAAGTGACTGCAGACTAGAGAAACAACAGCCCCTGTTCCCCTCGCCACCCGCGTCAATGATCTCACCTGTAGCGTTGATCCCTCCTACCCTCTTCCACAGTGGAGTTGCTGCCTATCCTATACACTAGGGACAATTTTACATTTTGACCGAAGTCAATTAACCTACTAACCTGTACGTCTTTGGAGCGTGGAAGGAAACCGGAGCACCCGGGGAAAACCCACGCAGTCCCAAGCGGAATGTACAAACTCTGCGCTGACAGCACCTGTAGTCAGGATCGAACCGGGGTCTCTGGCGCTGTGAGGCAGCAACTCTCCCACTGCATCACTGCACTGCCACTTCCCAACCTCCCCCCCCCCCCCCCATTGACCCCTGATACCTACCTTCCTTATCTGCCTCAACTTCCTTTTTACCTATTCATTCGTGATGTGTAGATGTAACACAGTGGCAGCATTCATTGTCATTCAGTGGTTGGGCCTAAACTGTGGAGGCATAGGAGAAATACAGCACAGAAACAGGTCCTTTGGCACATTGAGTCTGCTGTGACCATCTGGACATTTATTTTGATGCTAACCCTACTCTAACATACTTTATTTTCCCCACATTCTCAACAACTCCTCCACAGATTTGATCACTCACCTACGCACTCAGGGCAATTTACAGTGGTCAGTTTACCTCCCGACCCTCACGTTCTTGGTATGTGGGTGGAATCTGGAGCATCCTGAGGAAACCCATGGGAGGACGGACAAACTCCACAAAGAGAACACACAAAAGGATCTGGATAGAACCGTGGTCGCTGGAAGCACTTCTATTGCTGCACCACCATCCCACACCCCAAGGAGGCAGCAGTGAGGCAACCAACTTCTGGCTCTGTTAATGTAGGTAAAGTAACTGCAGTTTCTTACAATCTTCACCACCATCGAAGGGATCTACGAGAGTCGCAGCCTCAAAAAGGCAGCCAGCATCATCAGACACCCACACCAGCCTGGCCACACTCTCATTTCACTCCTGTCATCTGGAAGAAGGTATAGAAGCCAGAAAACTCTAACGTCCAAGTTCAGGAGCAGCCTCTTCCCTACAACCATCAGTCTATTAAACACTGCAACCTCCAAGTAGGCTCCAAACTATTTTCACCTGGGGGCAATATTTTTGACTTTGCACAATTATTGTTTATTTATTCATCTATTTAAAAAAATATATGTACACAACTATTTTTTGGTGTTTATTACGGGTTTTACAGAGGACGATGTTTACATACCTGTTGTGCTGCTGTAGGTAAGAATTTTATTGTTCCGTTTTGGGACATATAACAATAAAACACTCTTGACTACCTTGACTCTTGATTCAATTGTGTTCATAACCACTACTTGTTCATCACTTTCTGACCGGTATTCTGTGCTGTGCCTTGAGTCACATCAAGGGTTGTCCAGTTAAGGATGGCAGACTGATGCCTCCTGGTACCAGCATCAAGGATACCGCTGCATGATGGGATAAAAACCACGTTTCGTAGGTTGCCAAGTTTGTAATACCAACTGCGCAGAATTGTCTTTATTTTACATGAACAATTCAGCAAAAGAGCACAAGGAAATAGGAACAGGAGGAGGCCACTTGTCTCCTCAATACCATCAAGGATGATCTGCCCTGGACCTCATCTCCTCTGCTGTGCCACTTCCCCACAGCTCTCAGTTCCCTGATCTTTCAGAAATTGATAGATTCCACTTTAAACATCACCAATAATCTACCCGACAGTGTGGCATGTGGCTTTCAAAGTGCACATGGTGAAAACTGACTGTAGCCATATTTGGGATGCAACAGTCAAGTCAAGTCAAGTCAATGGGAACTACACTCGCCCCCCTGCAGGACCTATACATCAGGAGGTGCAGATCCAGAGCAAGCAACATTATGGGGGACCCCTATCACCCCAGCAACGGACTGTTCCAGCTGCTACCGTCAAGCAAACGCCTCCACTGTCACGCTGTGAAAACAGAGAGGATGAGGCGGAATTTCTTCCCACAGGCCATCAGGACTGTTAACTCTCATATCACCAGGGACTAATTTAATTTACTGTATTAATTTATTTTTTGTGTTAAAAAAAATAATTTCTATTCTGTTTTGTGGTTTTAGCACAATCTGCAGGCGTTGCCACTTTCATTCCACTGCACATCTTGTGCATGTATGTGGCAAATAAAGTTGACTTGACTTGTAATGAAAGCCGAAAATTGCCAGAAACTCCCATCAGGTGAGAAAACATTGGTGCAAGGAGAGGCGGTTAATGTTTCAGGTCCGGCACCCTCTATCAGAACAAATGATACATTTCCTGACTGGGAGAGGCTTAAATGACCAAAGGGACCATTCCTGCTCCTATATTTTGTGTTTTACTGAGGGCTTTATAACAACCACATTTGGAGTATTGTGTTCAGTTTTGGTCATTAAGTTGGAAGGAGTACAGAGACAATTTACGTAGATGTTATTGGGACTTGAGGACCTGAGCTAAAGGGGAAGGATGGGCAGGACTTTATTCCTTGGAGCGCAGGCAACTAACGGGTGATTTTATAGAGGTGTATAAAATCATGAGTGGAATAGATAGGGTGAATACACACACTCATTTTGCTAGGGTAGGGTTATCAAGTAGCAGAGGGTATAGGTTTAATGTGAGAGGGGCACGATTTAGTATGAACCTGAGGGACAAATTTTTCACTCAAAGGGTGGTGGGTAAGAGGAGAAGGTTGAGGTGGGTTCTTTAACAGCATTTAACACACACTTTAACAGGTACATGGATTTTTAAAAACTTGAGAGGAATATTGGCCAAACGTGGGCAAATGGGACTAGTGTAGATGGGACATCTTGGTCAGATAGGCCGATTGGCCTATTTCCGTGCTGTATGACACTATGACTCCATACAAACTACCTGATGCTTGTGAAACACAAAATCAAACTGACAAATGCCTCAAAATGAACTAAAAATAAAAATTCAAGTTATAATGCACGTAAAAGAATTACCTCTCAATGGAGCCACGACAGATTATGCATAAAACCAAGTTCTTTCTGCCAGTGTAAAACATGCCTTTGTCTTGCTCTCCTTAGATTAAGTATCATTTTGAACTGGCGTGTTTTACAATTTGTACACATCAGCTATTTCTGGTGAGTATTTCTTTATTCCCTGACATTCAAAGTCCCCTCTGTTCAATGTTGCTTTCATTAAAGGTGACTCAGCAAAGCTGATCCATTCTCTCAGCATCTTTGATCTGTTTGAATTATTCTGGAAATGGCCTTTTTTAAACAAATATTGGATGTTCAAATAATTCTCAATGCCAGTTCCCGCAGTCCTGCTGATACAACTGAAAATGTGGACGATTGGCTGTCAGATTCATATTGGCAAATGTCACGTCTCAAACTGTTCCATCAGAGAAGTAACATCAAGAATCATTGAATAAACTAATGCTGAAGGAGGCCATTCAGTCCATTACATATGTGCTGTGTCTAAAAAAAAAGTAAGAACGCGTTCAATTCATTGCATCCATACTATCTCTAACAGAGAACAGTCCACTAAGTTGCAAACTGCTGCATTTTCTACATATTCCTACAACTAAAGGAAGCACAGTGGCACAACTACCGCTGCGTCACTGTGCTGCCCATTTTGGACAGAGAAATGTCTTCAATCAGAAGGCGTGAATCTTTAGAATTCTTGAAGGGAAATGGAGGGCGAGCCATTGATAGTGTTCAAAATTGATACAAATAGATTTATGGATATTTTAAAAAATCCATTGAACGGGATTAGTAGCAGAAAAATGGCGTAGAGAGGGTCAGCCATTACCTTAGTGCAAGACAGCGCAGACTCAATGGGCTGAATAGCCAACTCTTGCTCTTATGTCCAATGTTCTTAGATAGAATCTGAAATTAAAGATGTTGTGGAGGTGCTCAGTGAAATGAGGCAGGGTCTGTGGAGAATGGATTAATCCCATGCCTCTCTGATTTTGTCACTGCTTTGTTATTTATTTATTACAACACAGAATGGGAACATTTGGCCCATTAAGCCCATGCCACTTCCCAGTTCAGCAATCCATCAGTCCTATTCCCTCTCCTCTTATTTCCCTTATAGCTCTACCACTTTAGAGGGTCAGACTTTAGACTTTAGGGATGCAGTGTGGAAACAGGTCCTTTGGCCGAACCAGCGATCACCCCATAAACTAACCTACGCACACAATGGACAATCTTACATCTTACCGGCGCCAATTAACCTATAAACCTGTGCGTCCTTGGAGTGTGTGAGGAAACGGAGCACCCGGAGAAAACCCAGCCAGTCACAGAGAGAACGTACCAACGCCATACAGACAGCACCTGTAGTCAGGATCAAAACCGGGACTCTGGCGCTGTGAGGCAGAAACTCCACCACTGCTCCACTGTGCCGCCCACTTACTTTCTTACTCTCTCATCAACTCCACTTTGATTCTTACTGCCACTTATGTACACTAAAGGATAATTTACCACAATTAATTACTCCAGCAGCATAGGTTTACACATATTGTCTTTTCTACCAGAATGTAGTAACTCATACCAGACTGTCATCTGTACACCACCTGTCAGATGTCTCCCACCGGCTGGTTTGGGCCCTCTTAAACTCTAAATAAAGTATACAACATTTGCTCGCAGTTCTGTTTACTTTGGCATTTCTAATCTCCAATATGCTTGTGAAGTTTGTTCTGGGAGTCATTTCACCCTGTTTATTCCTTTATAAGCCTTCACGTACATGCTCAGGATTAATTACAGATTGTTAACACAGGTTGCGTGATCCAAATCAGAAAAAAAAAAGTACGGAAAATGACTGACCTAAAGATCTAGCGCATTAAAGTTGAGGAAGTCTGATGCATGTGAATTAGATGAAGGTTTTCTCATTTCAATTGAAAAGTGTACGGTGACCGACAACGGGGAACCCGCTCGCCACTGAACGAGGATCGAGGATCGAGGATCGAGGATTACCCGTTGCAGACCGATGGCGGATGACCCACCGGTATGCACGGCTCACGGGCTGTGAACTCTGAACACGGGCCCGAGCCACCAACAGTGATGGGGCCACCACGTGTACATGCAGTGTGTGAGGTTGCAGTCCCTGTTCCAATATCTAAAGGGGCTGCTCCTTGCTTTTTGGCTGCATTTTTCACCCACCATCCTCATCTTTGGACACCCTGTGCGTAGGGGAGAGGGTAGGGCCGAAGATGTCCTTGTTGGGTTGCTCCTGGGCCAGGCCAAGCTGGCCATCCGCGACTCACGGCGCCAGGCGGAAGAGGGCTCCGCCCGAGCCAGCTGCCTGCCCCTTTTCCGGGGTTACGTCCGCGCCCGGGTGGTGTTGGAGAGGGACTACGCGCTGTCCACGGGCACCCTGGGGGATTTCCGGGACCGCTGGGCACCGCGGGGGATTGGATGTATCCTGGATGGGGATTGTAATATAATTGTATAATAGTTTCAATAGGTATATTTGTTTGTATAATATTCTGGTGGTGGGTTCTGTTTTGGTTTTATTGTATTGTATATATTATTTTAATATTTGAATTAATATTTTTGAATTTAAAAAAAACCCAAAAAACCAGTGATGGGGCCTGTGCCATCGAGAGAGAGCAGGGACCCGAGAGAGAGGTGAACTGTTGAGAACAACGGGGGGGGCATCAATTACAATGGGGAGGGGGACTCAGCAGGGGGCCGTCGAGATCGAAGGGGACCCTGGAGGGGAGGGGAGGGGTGTGGGGCTGCTGCCATGTGCAGTGGCAAGAAGTAGACAGGCTGTTTGATGAACGTTTGTTGGCGCCAAAATGTATCGACACTTGTGTGCTGCCTAGGTGAGGTCTGCTACATTACTTTACTGGGTTGTGTGCAAAACCACGCATTTCACTGTACCTAGGTACATGTGACAATAAAGTTCATAAGTGATGGGAGCGGAACTAGGCCATTCGGTCCATCAAGTCTACTCCACCATTCAATCATGCCTTTTCCCCATAATCCCTGACACCCTTACTAATCAATAATCTATCTAGCTCTGCCTTCATATTATCCATTGACTTGCCCCTCACAGATTTCTGTGGCAATGAATTCCACAGATTCACCACCCTCTGACTAAAGAATTTCCTCCTCATCTCCTTCCTAAAAGAACGTCCTTTAATTCTGAGGCTATGACCTCTGATCCTAGACTCTCCCACTAGTGGAAACATCTTCTCCATATCTACGTTGTCCTGTCCTTTCACTATTCGGTAAGTTTCAACGAGGTCCCCCCTCAGGCTTCTAAACTCCAGCGAGCAGAGGCCCGTGCTGTGAAAGGCTCATTGAATGCAGTCAAAGTATTATTGATTCATTGAGTTGAATAATAACCGGTCTCTCTCAGGCAGTGCTTTTGTGATTTGATTTTTCTGTACTAAGCACACCTGAATATGGAAGTCAGCTATTGGATCCGGTCTCAAGAGGTTTGATACAGAGTGGATGCTGAGCTCTATTTCATTGAAATGAAAGGAAGCGTGTTCTCAAGAATTACTCTCATACACCAGTTTAGTACTGCTCAAGCAGTCTGGAGCTTTAGTCCAGCTGCTATTTGATGGAAGGATTGTTCGTAGGGAACAAACCATTAATAAAGCAAAAGCCCTCAGTGTAACATATAAGGTTTTTAGTTTAGTTTAGTTTAGTTTAGAGACACAGCATGGAAGCAGGCCTTTCGGCCCGCCAAGTCCGTGCTGACCAGTGGTCACCCGTACACTCTCCTAGTGCTATCCTAGACACTAGGGACAATTTTTTTTTTTACAAAAGCCAACTAACCTACAAACGTTGTTAATGACAACGTTAAAATACACCACAAAGATCTGACAAGGCAATCAAAACTTTATTTAAGAGCATCAAATACAGTGGTCACTGGGTGCAATCTAGCTTTTTCTGTTGCAGGCACTTAAGCATTTGTCTTCTTCAGAATGGTCTTACAAACAACTATGAATCATGCACCTCAGAAAGACACAGATCAACAAACACATCTCAATCCCAACCCATGGTAGATAAACAGATGTCCTGTTACCCTTTCAACTTCATTTTCTTGTTTTACGATTCCATTTGTACTTCACAACGTCTCTGTAGTGTTGGACAAAACCCGGAGCACCCGGAGAAGCACAGGGAGAATGTACGAACATCGTACAGACAGCACCCGTAGTCAGGATTGAAGCTGGGTCTCTGGCGCTGTAAGGCAGCAACTCTACGGCTGCGCCACTGTGCATCCACTAAGGATCTCCTTCCTGATTTTGACTGCTTTCCGAAAGCAGTCCATCCCCCAGGTAACAAATTCATTCTGTTCTTCCGTCCATAACATGTCCGGCACACTCCTTTGGAGTGTGGGAGGAAACTGGAGCACCCGGGGAAAACCCACGCAGTCGCAAGGAAAACGTAAGGATTACTAAATCCTTACTAAATCCGTACAGACAGCTACCGTAGTCAGGATTGAACACTGTGCCACCATGCTGCCCATACTTTCTAACAAAAAACTCAGCCCGAATTGAAGTGAGATATTTTATTCCCTATGTATCAAGACAATTGAGCATCACATTTCCAACTGTGTGCTTATGCATATTTTCTAGGTTATAAGAATATTACAAAATCTGTCAGGCTGGGAAAACCATTTTTAGACCAAATGAGCAAATAAGCAGCTCTGTGGTATTTCAATGACAAAAGAAATGTGTTTCTTCTTTGCTCCATAACTACACGTGTGTCTATTCAAGCTGCCAGCTCTGAGGATATTGACCTAGTTAGGCACAAGCCGAAGGGCTTTCATGTTATCAAGAAGCAAAACACTTAAGTCTCATGTTTATGTAAGCTGATGTATCTGTTCTCATCCTGATGCACAAAATCATTCATGGATTTTAAAGGGAGTAAAAATAGATCAGAGGTAGACATCACAGCTGCAATGCCTCATCCAGCTTGGATTATCATGTTGTCTGCTCAGGTATGCAAATATTCATCTGTTGAGATTATCCTGCTGAGTTGAAATGCAGAAATACCTGTAGATCAAAGTCACGGAAGTGGAATATAATGATAGCGGGTCTAATCTTGTTATTCCCTCTTGTTGTATTTCCTTCTGAACGCACTGCCTCTACACAGAAGGGCTAATGATAGCAATGATGCTGATGATGGCCACTTGGCAGATAGCTTATGTATCAGCGTTATATCTTTCACTAAGAGGCAGGCATTAGTCCCGCACTGATTTACACATTCTACAAGATCATCGAGTTTGAAGGAAACAGCAACTGTGCAATCTAATAGATGTTTTGAGGGCTCCCAGGAAGGTAATTTTAGTTATTGTTTGGTAATCCTTGTAAAATGAGCTGCCTGCTTCCTGAAAGTCTGTTCTTGAAAGTCCACTGCGTGCTTCTCAGGAATGAAACGCAAGCCAAATAGGCTTTAGCAGATGATGGAGTTTTTTCAAAATGAAATTTCCCCTATGGTTTCCTGAGCTATAATCCTCTGATATAGACAGGGAATTGTCCGATCACTTCTGACCAAAGGGGAAAGTGTTTCCAAGTACTGTACAGTCAAAAACTGTTAGTCTGTTCAATAGAAGTGTTATTTTTATTAATGTACTCTTTGATTATTTGAGTCATTTGTCTAAATTTGCTGACAACACTATGTTAAACACTGCAAATTGTGCAATTGGAAGCCAAATGTTTACCAAAAGTAGTAAAAAGGTATTGGTAGATTGCCTAAAAAAAACGTATGAAATTTGCAGTCTTTACTAAAGATCTCAGGAAGATAGACCAAAAGATTTATTTATGAGAAATTTGGACGGCACAGTGGCACAGCGGTAGAATTGCTGCCTTACAGCATCGGAGACCTGGGTTTAATCCTGCCTACGGGTGCTGTCTGCATGGAGTTTGTACGTTCTCCCGGTGACCGCGTGGATTTCTCCGGGTGCTCCGGTTTCCTCCCACATTCCTAAAACGTGCAGGTTTGCAGGTTAATTGGCTTCTATAAATTGTCCCTCGCATGTAGGTTAGAATTAGTGTATGGGTGATCGTTGGTCAGTGTGGACTCGGTGGGCCTAAGGGCCTGTTTCCACACTGTATCTCTAAACTAAACTAAACTAAACTAAAGTAAATGCTCTTAGCTACTGATAGAATTGGTGACATCAGCCCAACTTGCCCATGCTGACCCACATGCCCCATCTACACTAGTACCACTTGCCTGTGTTCGTCCCATATCCCTCTAAACCTATCCTATCTATCTACCTGTCTACATGTTTCTTAAACGTTGTGATAGTACCTGCCTCAACTATGGCAGCTCGTTCCATGCACCCACCATCCTTTGTGTAAAAAGGTTACCCCTCAGGTTCATATTAAATCCTTCTCCCCTCGCCTTAAACCTATGTCCACTGGTTCTCGGTTCCCCAACTCCGGGCAAAAAACTCTGGGCAATAGTGCATTTACCCGATCTCTTCCTCTCATGATTTTGTACACCTCTATAAAATCACCCCGCATCCTCCTGCGCTCTAAGGAGTAAAGTGAGTAGGAATGAACGCAGATGCGAGTTTACACCGAAGATAGACACCACGCCCATATATCTAACGTCTAAAGTCTAAAGGCTAGTGGTCAGGTACAAAGAAATAACGAAAGTACTTTCATCTCAAGAGTATGAAAATAACTGCAGATGCTGGTACAAATCCAAGGTATTTATTCACAAAATGCTGGAGTAACTCAGCAGGTCAGGCAGCATCTCAGGAGAGAAGGAATGGGTGACGTTTCGGGTCGAGACCCTTCTTCAGACTGATGTCAGGGGGGCGGGACAAAGGAAGGATATAGGTGGAGACAGGAAGATAGAGGGAGATCTGGGAAGGAGGAGGGGAAGAGAGGGACAGAGGAACAATCTAGTTGGAGAAGTCGATGTTCATACCACTGGGCTGCAAGCTCATCTCAATAGTGCTCGCTGTTATGGATGGAAGCATCGGCCACACAGTGCTCAGTTTAGACCCGAAATGGATTACTGCATTCAGTTCCAAAAAACATAGGTCTTAGAGAATCAATCTGCATGGGATTGAGTGCAGCACAGATTCACCAGGACAGGGCTGGAAGTGGCCGGAATACATGGACCATATTTGCGATCTGTTGCATCTGCAAGACTAAAGGTGTAAAGATTGAGGTGATTGAAGTCACTTAAGGGTGTGATAGGGCAGGTTGATAAAATCCCAGATCCTCTGCTTGGAGAGCACAAAATAAAGATGGTACTTCTTCAAATGAGATCTAGGCCATTGATGTCTAAACAAGTTTGTTTTTATAATGAGTTTATAACAGCAAGTTCCTGGGAATCTCTGGAGGCTGTGCCAACTGTACATTTCGGATACGAGGTTGACAGATTATAATTAGTTAATGTAACAGAAGCAAAGTGGTAGTTCCATTATCATGTATCTGTACACTGTGAGCAGCTCAATTGTAATCATGTATTGTCTTTCCGCTGGCTGGTTAGCACGCAACAGAAGCTTTTCACTGTACCTCGTTATACGTGACAATAAACGAAACTAAATTTAGATGGCATCAGCCTGGATCTGATTAAGCGGTGAAACAGGCTGAAAGGATGTATTATTTACCCCTGTTTTTGTCAATTGGTGGGATTTATTATTGGGTTTAGTTTAGTTTAGTTTAGTTTAGAGATATGGCGTGGAAACAGGCCCTTCGGCCCACTGAGTCCGCGCTGACCAGCGATCCCTGCACACTAGCACTATCTAGGGGCAATTTACAATTTTTACTGAAGCCAATTAACCTACAAACCTGTACATCCTTTAAGTGTGGGAGGAAACCGCCGCACCTGGGGAAAGTCCACATGGTCACGGAGAGAACATACAAACTCCATAAAGGCAACACCCGTAGTCAGGATCGAACCTGCCTCTCTGGTGCTGTAAGGCAGCAACTCCACCGCCGTGCCGCCACCATGTTCTTCCATTAAATACTGTTATACAGTTGATAGCTACTAAAAGCAAGATGGTGACTATAATCAATATACTTATCATTGTAATCCAACAGGCCATCGATTGTGTTCCACAGGTGAAAGTTCATCAACCTGAAACACCTACTCTGGTACTCTCTCCATTGGTGCTGCCCGACCCATTGAGTATTTCCAGCTGTTTCTATTTTTATTTCAGACTTATGGTTTCATCATTCACTGAGGACATAACTAACCTGCCCCTTAACTTCATTCACCTGGTTCGATTCTAAGGCGCTTAACTCTCGGAGAGAAAAATGTCTACCAGTTTGTGTTAGAGTTCCAAGCTTCTAAGATGAGCTTCTTAACCTGAATATGGACTCAAAATGCTGGAGTAACTCAGGGGGTCGGGCAGCATCTCTGGAGAAAAGGAAGATAGACACAAAAAGCTGGAGTAACTCAGCAGGTCAGGCAGCAGAAACAGAGTAGGTGACATAGAAACATAGAAACATAGAAAATAGGTGCAGGAGTAGGCCATTCGGCCCTTCGAGCCTGCACCGCCATTCAATATGATCATGGCTGATCCATGTTGGGACTGAACCCTTCTTCAGACTTCCACGTGGCTGTGGTAGCGAGTCTGGGTTAAAACATGGTCGTAGAGCAGGAGGAATCGCAGAGGGGGAGCAGCGAGAGAGGGTGTTAAAGAACTTCTTCAAAGCAGGCATACCTCGAGAAGATATCGCAGTGGAGCAGACGACATGTGTAGGAAGGAACCACAGATGCTGGTTTACACCAAAATGCTGAAGTAACTCAGCGGGTCAGGCTGCATCCCTGGAGAAAAGGAGTAGGTAATGTTTCGGGTTGGGACCCCTCTTTAGACCCATTCTAGCCTGAATGCATGGTTTTAATTTAAAGGCTGCCTCAAAGTTCCACATTTTGTATTGAAAGGAGCATAATTGCTGGTTGATGTGATTTCCCCTCATGATCGAACTCTTGCAGTCCTGGTAATGGCGTTGTACTCCCTGACAAAGATATCCTTCCCCAAACACAGCCAGCGCCAGGGAAGTGAGACAATGTTGCAGAAGTGGTCCTAACGAAGTCTTTGTTCAGCTGTAGCAATGAATCCTCCCTTTTCCATTCCAACTCCCTACGTTTGACACTTCCTTGGATGTTTTGAAAATTGCTCGAATGTATTCCCCTTTGGTCCAGATTTCAGAGCAGCTGTGGTCAAATCCATTTGCCAGGATTTTGGCACTTAATCTGTCAGTGTCTCTTTATGATTTGATGTTCCCATCTGCATGGTTTATTAAGCCTCTAATCTCTGTCACCTGTAAATGTAGACATATATCCTTCTATATTATTATCAAAGTAATTAATAAATGTATTGAACACTTGTGGTCCCTTCACAGCTGTTGGTGGTCAAAGCCAATTCCTTTCTTTGTATTAAAGCGTCACCAACAATTTGCAGTTGTATAGCATCTTAAATGTGGTAAAACCTGTGGTTGTCACGTGTACTGTATTAGGGATACAATGAAGAACTTTGTCCTGTGGTAATATCCTGGCAAAGTCATATCAAAAAATAAACAGAGTGAAGAATCGAGTGTTACAATCATGGAGAAAGCATGGATAAGGAAAAGTTCAAGGACCTCAACGGTGTAGATTGGAAGATCAGGAAATTCAATCCCCGGCAAATGAGTGATCTGTTCAAGAGTCCAATAACACCATGGCACGGTGGCGCAGCGGTAGAGTTGCTGCCTTACTGCGCCAGGGATCCGGCTTCCATCCTGACCACGGTTGCTGTCTGTGCGGAGTTTGCACGTTCTCCACGTGACCTGCGTGGGTTTTCTCCAGCTGCTCCAATTTCCTCCCACACTTCAAAGTCGTACAGGTTTGTAGGTTAATTGACGGTAAAATTTAAAACTGCCCCTATTGTGTGCAGGATAGTGTGGGTGTGTGGGGATAGCTGGTTAGCACAGACTTGTTTCTGCACTGTATCTCTAAACTAAACTACACTGAACTAAACTAAACAGTATAGAACAAGCGGTGCTTGAATCTGATGGTATGTGCTTCCAAGATTTTGTATCTTCTACCTGACAGAAGAGGGCAGATGAAAGAGTGAGCAGAGTGTGAGTCGTCCTTGATTATGTTGGCTGCTTTTCCGAGGCAGCCTGAATGAAGATGGGGTTAATGAGAGGGAGGCCGGTTTGTGCTGCAGACTGGGCTGTGTTCACAGCTCTGCGTTTTCTTGCAGTCTTGGGCAGAGTAGTTTCCATACAAGCTGTGATGCATCCTGATAGGATGCTTTCTACGGTGCAGTTGTAAAATCGGTAAGAATTATTGGAGACATGTCAAATTTCCTTGGCCTTTCCAAGGTGCCTCGGAGTAGTTGCAAATCAGACGTTGCAGTGGAGATTTTAAGGCCGGTGACTAACTATGTTGTGGGAGAGTAGGATTTCACATTGAGGACACCATCCAGTGCACTGTGCAGCTTTACAGCTGTGCTAAATGGGATAGACTCAGATTTTTTTTTTAGATTTTAGAGATACAGCGTGGAAACAGGCCCTTCGGCCCACCGGGTCCGCGCCGCCCAGCGATCCCTGCACATTAACACTATCCTACACACACTAGGGACAGTTTTTTTGTTTTTTTTACATTTACCCAGCCAATTAACCTATATACCTGTACGTCTTTGGAGTGTGGGAGGAAACCGAAGATCTCGGAGAAAACCCACGCAGGTCACGGGGAGAACGTACAAACTCCGTACAGACGGCGCCCGTAGTCAGGATCGAACCCGAGTCTCCGGCGCTGCATTCGCTGTAAGGCAGCAACTCTACCGCTGCGCCACCGTGCCGCTAACGTCTGGCAGCTCACGGCCTTGATGAGCTGTTAACCATCAGCAGCAGCAGAAATGTCCACCAGCTCCAAGGTAACCACATGGTTCTGCCTATCCCTCATTCCTAGTCAGCAAGGGGATTGCTAAAGGGAGAATATAAGATCTCCCCCCTAGCCCAAACTTTCCCTGCAACTTAAAAGCATGTGTGTTTTTTCACTTTTACAATTCTGGTGAAGAAGTGCGGCACATCGTACATCGTACTGGTACATCGTAGAGTTGCTGCCTTACAGTGGCAGAGGCCCGAGTTCAATTCTGACTACGGGTGCTTGTCTGTATGGAGTTTGCACGTTCTCACTGTGACCACGTGAGTTTTCTCCGGGTGCTCTGGTTTCCTCCGACACTCAAAAGACGTGCAGGTTTGTAGGTTAATTGGCTTCGGTAAAATTGTAAATTGCCTCTGGTACGTAAGATAGTGTGAGTGTACAGGGTGATCGCTGGTCGGTGCGGACTCGATGGGTTGAAGGGCCTGTTTCCGCGCTGTATCTCTAAAGTCTAAAGTTGTTGAACTTAAACACTGTCTCTGTTTCTCTCCACACAGTTGCTGCCAGACGCATCACAGCTCGTGATGTCAACTGCTCTGCTCAAGACCACGGGAAACCGCAGAGTATCCCGACAATTCTTGTTTTTATTCAGAGTTCCCTCATTAGTACTCTTTGCTTTTCCGTTATATATTTTATTGCAGTTTTCCGCTTAAACTTACTTTTGACCAATTGCCGTCTTTGATTAATTAGTTTCCCTGTGATATCAGCTGTAGTATCCTCTTCCTCGACTGATACGAACAAACGGATGATTTTTCCTGGCTTCAAGTGCTTGGTTTGGAAGCAAGAGGGGGTGAAAACAGGATGAGAGAGGACGTCAGGAAGCTGGCTCCAGCTCAGCATCCAACTGATGGGCTCCAGTCTCAGGCAACTCACTGGGGATAACGTGTTGTCAGCTTCAGTCTGCTCATCATTCAATTAGAGTGATACAAGCAATGCGGTCGGTGCAATTAAACTGTGGCTCCAGGAACTGCCCACGATTCCTGGAACTCACAGTAAGAGCAAGGTTACAACAGAGTTAGAGTCGAGGGGCTGGAGAGATGATGGGGGAAATGTGCCCATTAGTGCCGGCTCTTTCACGCATCAGTTGTGAAAGGCAGCACGGTGGCGCAGCGGTGGAGTTGCTGCCTTGCAACACCATGGACCCAGGTTCGATCCTGACTATGATGCTGTCTGTACTGAGTTTGTACGTTCTCCCCATGACTGTGTGGATTTCCTCCGGGTGCTCCGGTTTCCTCCCACATTCCAAAGGCATGCGGGTTTGTAGGTTAATTGGCCTCTGTAAATTGTCCCTACTATGTAGAATAGAACTAGTGTACAGGTGATTGTTGGTCGGCATGGACTCAAGGGCCGAAGGGCCTGTTTCCATTCTAGATCTTCAAACTGAAAAGAAATGTTTCTTGAATCGGCTTGCATTGAGCATTTACTTCAACAATTTTAGAGGCTTGTACGTCTAGTTAGCACACTGCAACTCTAATCCATTACTGAGGGTGTGCCTCAGGCTGCTACATTAGGCCCGAGATGAGGCTCGGACATGACTGGTAGCAGGAATCCACCATCTCAGCCACACCACCAGCAAAAGAGACTGAAGCAGGTTGAGCAACAGCAGGGACTCCAGCAGCAGCAGCAACACCACCAGCAACACTATCAGAAGGACTAGGATTAACAGGAGCTCCACCAAGCAGCAAGAACCTTTCCAGCGCCACTTCAACCATGACTAAAGGGAAGGATGCAGGCCTCGCATCACTGCCTGTTTCCAGGGCAGAGACCTAGTTGTCACCACAAACCTGGATCTGACCTTGTCACGCCTCACAGCTTGGGTCTAGTTGATCGCAGGGCAGCTCATTTGGCCCTCTGCACCTTGGCTGAGGTAACGTAGCCAGTGAATCACCATGTGGCTGAACCCTTTATGAGCTTCCTTTTATAATCTTTCCATCCCTCTCTGTGGACCTCGATTACTCTTTGCACTTCTGAATGCCCCTTCCCTTCGTTTTCCATTAACTTTCACCTCGTTTGTCCACTGTGACATTTGACAAGTACATACCTTGCTCTTCATGGAGATATTTACATATCACGCTGCCTCGGCAAGGCCACCAGCATAATCAAGGACGTGTCGAACCCCGGCCACTCCCTCCTCTCCCCTTTCCCATCGGGCAAAATGTATGGAAGTGTGAAAACGTACACCTCCAGATTCAGGGATCGTTTCTTAATAATAATAATAATAATAATAATGCATTACGTTTGTATAGCGCTTTTCTAAAAACTCAAAGACGCTTTACAGGGTTTACTAAAACATAGACAAATAAATAAATAAATAAGTAGACGAACAGAAAAGGAAAAATAAGGTGAGGTGACGGTCAGTGGTTGAAGGCAGTGCTGAACAGGTGAGACTTCAGTGATGTTTTGAATGTGGTGAGTGAGGAGGAGTCTCTGATGGTCTGAGGTAGTGAGTTCCAGAGGGTGGGAGCAGCGATGGAGAAAGCCCTGTCCCCCCAGGATCTGAGTTTGGTCCGGATGGGGGGGGGGACAGGAGGTTAGCAGCAGCAGAGCGGAGGGTGCGGGTGGGAGTGTGTCTGTGGAGGAGGTCAGTCAGGTAGGATGGGGCCAGGTTATGGAGGGCTTTGTAGGTCATGAGGAGGATTTTGTACTGGATTCTCTGGGGGATGGGGAGCCAGTGGAGCTTGTAAAGGACAGGGGTGATATGGTCACGGATCGGGGAGTGGGTGAGTAGACGGGCAGCGGAGTTCTGGATGTATTGGAGTTTATTGATGATTTTTGAGGGTGAACCATAGAGGAGGCTGTTACAGTAGTCAAGACGGGAGGTGATGAAGGCGTGGATGAGGGTTTCCGCAGCTGTGGAGGAGAGAGATGGACGGAGACGGGCGATGTTTTTGAGGTGGAAGAAGGCTGTCTTGGTGATGTGTTTGATGTGTTTGTCGAATGAGAGGGTTTGATCCAGCTGTTATCAGGCAACTGAACCATCCTAGCAACAACTAGAAAGTAGTCCTGAACTTCTATCTATCTCATCGGAGACCCTCGGACTATCTTTGATCGGACTTTTCTGGCTTTATCTTGTACTGAACATTATTCACATTATTCCCTTCATCACGTATCTGTACACTGTGAATGGCTCGATTGTAATCATATATTGTCTTTCTGCTGATTGGTTAGCATGCAACAAAAGCTTTTCACTTTACCTCGGTGTACATGACACTAAACTAAACTAAACTAAACCTGTCCGTGTTCTCCAGAGATGCTGCCTGACCCGCTCAGTTACTGCAGCACTTTGTGTACTTCCTCAAGAACCTTAATAACTGTGCTTTGTTTTTACTTTTATAATTTTTGGTGGCTTCAATCATATTTTGATAACTGTTAGATAAACTCCCTTTATTTGGTTATTAACTATATCTGGCTCATTATTAAGTATGATCTCCCCTTCCATTGATCCTGTACCATATTGTTTCAGAAAACTAACATAAATGCAAATTGGAGGAACAGCACCTCATATTTCGCTTGGGCAGCTTACAACACCATGGTATGAATATTGATTTATCTCACTTCAAGTAACCCTTTAATCCCCTCTCTCTCCATCCCTCCCCCACCCTAGTTGTCGCACTAGTTTCACTGTCGTCCTGTTGAGTTTCATTGATTGTATAACTCGTTATCACCTAGCCCACCACCAACAATAGACCATTGTGGGCTCCACCTTTACTTGATCGTCGTTACTCTTTTGCATATCTTTCATTTGTTTGTTCTATATCTCTCTATATCACCGTCTACAACTCTCGTTTCCCTGTCCCCGATTCTCAGTGTGATGAAGGGTCTCGACCCGAAATGTTACCTATTCCTTTTTCCAGAGATGCTGCCTGACCCGCCGAATTATAACAGCTTTTTGTGTTTATAAGTGCACTCAAGATGTGCATAAGCTTCTTGACAAATTACTTGGCTTTGGCAAATGGAGATGAAAATTAATGTCTCTTTTAAAAGCAGGAATGTTTTTGCTGAAGGGAGCTTTCTTATCTCTCGATTAATACACTCTGCCATTTCAGTGCAGCATTACAGGACCTGAGGCAGATTTCAATACTGAGTAAGATCCCTTGTTATTTTTACCACAAAATCTCAGCTGATTGTTTTCCATTACCTAGAAACCCCGTTAAGAGCATTGTAATTTCAGTATCTGCAGTTTAAAATAAAATTCACACCCTCTCAAAATTGCAGTAATGGCCTTGTTAACTAATAATCTACCTTTCTTCCAGGCTCCCTATCCTTTCTTAAGAGTTTTTTTGCTAGAATATTTAATTCTGAAACCAGTTGGCAGCTGGGTCTTAGAAAAGGACATCAGGACATCCTAATCTGTTGTGGAGCCTCTATTTTTTTTACTCACTGTAAGCACACAAAGCTCTAATTTGGCAGAAGGCCCACACCTATCCTTTCACTCAGATTGTTACTTTCATCGTTCCTGCTGTAATCACGTAAACTTTACTAGTGGAATCAAGATCACTACTTGTGACCCCCCTATTGTAAATTTTTAGTTTAGTTTAGAGATACAGCACGGAAATAGACTCTTCGGCCCACCGAGTCCGCACCGACCAGCAATCCCCGCACATTAACACTACCCAACGCACACTCGGGACAATTTTACATTTATACCAACCTACAAACCAGTACGTCTTTAGATCGAGGATCTCAGAGAAAAACCTATGCAGGGCAAGGGGAGAATATACAAACTCCTCAGACTGTATCCGCATTCAGGACCGAACCTGGGTCTCTGGCGCTGTAAGGGGTGTAGGGGTGGGGGGAGGACGTTGGATGTGTAGCTTGGATTTATTTGAAAACTCTTTCACAAAATGCACATGGTCTCTTGCCCAGATTAGGGGTATTGAGGACCAGAGGACATAGGTTTAAGGTGAGGGAAAAAAGATTTAATAGGAATCTGAGAGGCAATGTTTTCACACAAAGGGCGGTGGGTGTATGGAACAAGCTGCCAGAGGAGGTAGTTGAGGCAGGGACTATCCCAATGTTTATGAAACATTTAGACAGGCACATGGATAGGACAGGTTTGGAGGGATGTGGGCCAAACGCAGGCAGGTGGGACTAGTGTAGCTGGAACATGTTGGCCAGTGTTGGCAAGTTGGGCTGAAGGGCTTATTTCCATGCTGTATGACTACATGAAATGGTTAAGTCATAAGCCAAGCGCTTTTCCTCACATTGTCTTGTTCCTGAGAATCATTGTCGCACAGCGGTCAGTCAACACAAAGGAGTTGACGTTCTGTATCCTTCCTGTCCTTTCAATGCCTGTACTTACGTAGCAGAGTTCAACGCCCAGCTGGCAGAGAAATCCCTTTATCTACCTACAACAGTGGTCACACAGAGACTGTCAGAGTTGGGCCAGAATCCAGCGGTTACAGTGCACTATCGATCATGCCACAATACGCAGCAGACTACGGAGGGATGTGGAGTGAGAGACAACCCCAGACCACTTCATTTTGTGGTTTGTCCACTTTGTGGTTCATTCTGAAGCTTGGCACACAGGGGTGGGACATCCAACTTTTCCCAATATACAATCAAGATTTTTTTCGCTGAAACTATTTATAATTCGATATCCCTGGTCCCAATTCATTAGTTCTAGGAGCAGAATGAAGCAATTTGGCCCATCAAGTCCACTCTGCCATTCAATCATGGCTGATCTATCTTTCCCTCTCAACCCCATTCTCATGCCTTCTCCCCATGACACCCTTACTGATCAATCTATCATCTCCGCCTTAAAAATATCCATTGACTTGGCCTCCACAGCCATCTGTGGCAATGAATTCCACAGATTCACTACCCTCTGACTAAAGAAACTCCTCCTCAACTCCTTTCTAAAGGTATGTCCTTTAATTCTGAGGCTCTGGTCTCTGGTCCTAGACTCTCCCACTAGTGGAAACATCCTCGCCACATCCACGCTATCCAGGTCTTTCACGATTCAGTGAGTTTAAATGAGGTCCCTCCTCATCCTTCTAAACTCCAGTGAGTAGAGTAGAGACCCAGGGCTGTAAAACGCTCATCATATGTTAACCCAATCATTCCTGGGATCATTCTCGTAAACCTCCTCTGGACCCTCTCCATTGCCACTGCATCCTTCGGCAGATAAGGGGACCAAAACTGCTCACAATATTTCGTTCCTAGGACATTGTAAAGTCCTTTACAGCCAAGGGTGCAACAGAAGCACAGTGACTGATCTAAAGTAGAGGACACAACAACCAGTTTTTCCACAGCATGTCATAATTAAATGAATGATTAGGTCGTTTGTTCTCATAGCTCTGACAGTTAAGCGATAGATATTTTCTGGAACATTAATATTGGAGGAACTTCCATGCTCTGCTTTGAAATAATTACCAGGTGGCTGAGAAGTTTGAGGTTTTATATTGCAGCCAGAGGAAGGGGATTAAAAATGTTGTGGCATCATGCGACACTCCTGTGAGATGAATGGCCAACTGAACAATGGACCTGCTGGAGTACTGTGATTGAGCTGCCTTCACTGCCATGCAGTAAATCTCCCCCTACACAACTGTGAATGACAGAGGTTGGTTTAAGCAAAATGAAATCCTGGAAATTTGTAAGAGTTGTCAGACTTGTGTTTTCCTAATTGGCATGCGTGGTGACATCTCAACGGAATGAGAACGTTGCATTTGCTTGGCATGAGACAGAGCGGTGAATTAGACACTGCAATCAAAGTGTGTTTCGATAGCGCGGTAGCGCAGCGGTAGAGTTGCTGCTTTACAGCGAATGCAGCGCCGGAGACTCAGGTTCGATCCTGACTACGGGTGCTGCACTGTAAGGAGTTTGTACGTCCTCCCCCTGACCTGCGTGGGTTTTCTCCAAGATCTTCGGTTTCCTCCCACACTCCAAAGACGTACAGGTATGTAGGTTAATTGGCTGGGTAAATGTAAAAATTGTCCCTAGTGGGTGTAGGATAGTGTTAATGTGCGGGGATCGCTGGGCGGCACGGACTTGGTGGGCCGAAAAGGCCTGTTTCCGGCTGTATTTATATGATATGATATGATATGATATGATATAATTAGTTTACTTTAATTTAGAGATTCAGCGTGGAAACTGGCCCTTCAGCCCCATTCCCTCTATCTTCATTTTGAAGAAGGGTCTCGACCCGAAACGTCACCCATTCCTTCTTTCCAGACTTGCTTCCTGTCCCACTGAGTCACTCCAGCTTTTTGTGTCTGTCTCCAGTTTAAACCGGCATCTGCAGTTCCTTCTTACACACCAACCCACTGCCTGCTTCTCCCAGCCCTCAGACCCCAACAACCCTTCCAGTAACGCTGCCCTGACAAAGCCAGCAACATAATCAAGGATGAGTCGCACCCTGGCCACTCCCTCTCGTCCCTCCCCTCTCCCATCAGGTAAAAAGTATAGACGTGTGAAAACGCACAAGTCCAGATCCAGGAACAGTTTCTTCCCAGCTGTTATCAGGCAACTGAATCATCCTACCAACAACTAGAGAACATTACTGAACTACTATCTACCTCACTGGAAACCCTCGGACTATCTTTGATCAGACTTTACTGGACTTTATCTTGCACTTAATGTTATTCACGTTATTCCCTTTATCATGCATCTGTACACTGTGGACGGCTGAATTGTAATCATGTATTGTCTTTCCGCTGACTGTTTAGCACGCAACAAAAGCGTTTCACAGTTCCTCGGTCTACGTGACAATAAACTAAACTCAAACACAAACTCATAACCTAGTGTTCCCCCAGCTTTGGCCTATTGATTACTTGCACCTCCTTTGCCCCACTGCAAGGTGTTATACCATCAGTGATCCAGGGGTGAGATCTGGTGCTCCTAAAGCCCCCTATATCCCCACTACCTCCTTTCCTTTCATTCTCTCCCTGTTGCCTCCCAGTTTCAATTGCCCTAATCTCTTCTTTAATGGTTTGTTGTGGCTTTTAACATTGGTTTCAGTAGCCTCCAAAGAAGCAGCTTGGAGGTCTATTGTTCCGCCCTTGGCCTCTGAAAGCTTTGTCCAAATGCTGCAGTTTAGTTTACTTTACTTTACTTTACTTTACTTTACTTTATTGTCACATGTGAAGTGTTGCACTTTTGCAAAAGTGCGCTGCAGTAGCAAAGTGTTTGTGCAACTGGGCATGTAAGAGAAGGACTAAGCCATTCAATGAAATCTTGTATTGCACTTTACCTCAGTGCCACTATCCTTTACTAACCCAATGGCCCTTGATCACCCATCATTCTCCATCTTGAATGTGCACCTTGAGCTTTGTGAGATTGATAGGCTGAATGGCCTAATTCTGCTCCTACAACCCATGAACTTTTGAACTTATGAAGAGATAACATTGGTGCAATGTGTTTGCTTTGGGATGGATGTACTTGTATTTACATTCTATAATGGTAAATCTTGCTGCCACAGTTCTCTGACTTCTGTGTACAGATGACAATGACATTTATATTTCATACGGAGACATGTTTGTGCCCTGTTTAAAAGACTTTCTACAGGGCACCAGGCACAAAACGGCTAGTGGTTTTGTGTTTATATTACAAGGCTTTGTCAGTAAAATGCCGAGGTTTTCTAATAAAAGGCAGGAAATCCTTCAGATTCAATTTTAAAGACCTCGATCAGCAAGCAGATACATGGTGCCTTGAATATTAATTCAGTGTGAGCACATTACTGGTGGTGTTCCTTGTTTTACAGATGAACTCCATATACCTTTCCAGCCTGGAACATGCAACCAAAACCTTTAGTTGCCGTGTTGCTCCCTATCTCTTCTAAGCTTTACTTTAGAGATATAGCGCGGAAACAGGCCCTTTGGCCCACAGATAGGCCAAATTATCTCCATTAAAGTGTAGGGAAATACGAGAAAAATCATCTTATACTTAAAGCAATGCAGATGATGGCCATTTGGCCCATCAGGTCTCTGGCAGCTCCTGTAGAAGGGGTCACATATGTTCCATTCCCCCTTATTTCCCCGTATCCCTCCTACTTATTCACTTTCACGTCCCATCAACTCCTTTTTGTTTCACTTTGCAGGTCAACAATGCAGTTCACATGAAAGTTGTTTAAGAGCCCAAAGAGATGTGCTTTGCCAGTAGACAGACTTTGTCAGTCTGAAGAAGGGTCTCGACCCGAAACGTCAACCATCCCCTTTCTCCTAGATGCTGCCTGACCTGCTGAGTTACTCCAGCAATTTGTGATACCTTCGATTTGTACCAGCATCTGCAGTTATTTTCCTACACTGCTTTGCCAGTAGAATGCAGATTGAGAAGATCTGTGAAGGCTATTGTGATCTGTGTTATCAGGCCCCATGACAATCCACGAGGACCGCGCCTGCAGCAGATTTATTAATGGAATCATTATGACTTGGTGTAGATGTGTTAACCAGCATGTGCCTAATAAACTCTCACTGCATTCACTTATTCACCAAGGGAAGAGAGCTCTTTCACTGCCCAGCACAAAATGTTGAAGTAAAGATAATGGCAAAGCACCAGGATGAATTTTCGCTTTGATGGTTCAATTTTGAATTGGAATTAATACTTAATCATCTTTGGTATAAATAGAATGCCACCCTGCTGCTTGATCATCATGGAGAGTGTTAATATGCCTTTTGCATAACCCATGAGTGCAGAACCAGTGGAGTCAGGATCATTGCATTTCATTCCTTGAGTTTCTTATATTGTCAGCTAAAGGACAGCCCAGTTGGTGCAGCAGTAGAGTTGCTGCCTTACGGCGCCAGAGACCCAGGTTTGATCCTGTCTGTTTGGAGTTTGCACGTTGTCCATTTTGACCACGTGGGTTTTCTCTGGGGTGCTCCGGTTTCCTCCCACACTCCAAAGACATACAGGTTTGCAGGTTAATTGGCTTCTGCTGATTGTAAATTGTCCCTAGTGTGTACGATGGTGCTAGCGTATGGGGTTATCGCTGGTCGACGCCGACTCGGACGGGCCGAAGGGCCTGTTTCCGAGCTGTATCTCTAAAGTCTCAAAGGGCATTCAAAGATGCAACTATATAAGGGGCGTGGCTGTGTTCTGCAGCTGCGGCTCACCGGCAGTCTCTCCGTTTTTTTTTTGTGTTTTTTTGTCATTGTTGATGTTAAATGTACGTTTTGTTTTATTTTTAATTCTGTGTATGTAGGGGGGTGGTGGGGGGGTTGGGGGAAACCTTTTTTTAAATCTCCTCCTCAACGGAGATGCGACCTTTACCGTGTCGTATCTCCGTTCGCGCAACGGCCTAACATCGTGGAGTCGGCGGCCTCCAGCTGGGATCGACCTCGAAGACTCCGGTCGCAGGGCCTGGACTTACCATCTCGGAGGCTTCGGCCGTGGGCCCTGCAGACCGCAACATCGGGAGCTCGCAGGTCCCTGGCTGGCGACCGGCTTTTGGGAGCTCCAGCCGTAGCAGCTTCGACCGCCCCGAAGCACGAGGCACGATCAACCTGCCCGCAGGCCCTTCATCACCCTGCGTGGCTCGGCCGCAGCACTTTACATCGCCCGGTGGGGGCTCAGGACTCTCATCGCCCTGCGTGGCTCGGCCGCGGCATTTTCCATCGCCCGGTGGGGGCTCAGGACTTTCATCGGCCTGCTCGGCTCGATCCTGGGACTTTCCATCGCCCGGTGGGGGCTTCAAGGGGTTGGGAGCCTCGATCGCCTCGTGGCGCCACGGGAGAAGAACGAGGAGGAGATAAGACTTTGCCTTCCATCACAGTGAGGGTATGCCTAGAGCAATCACTGTGATGGCTGTTTTGTGTAAAAAATTGTATCTGTGTGTCTTGTGTTCTTTAATGTCTACTGCCGGACCCTGACGTGAGAGGACGCTGGCGTTGAGTATTCGCCGCTTTTCCGTCAGGATAGTTTGTCTGTTTGTCTGTTTGTTTCTATGTTAATTGTATTTGTAAAGCGCTTTGTGCATGTGTTAAGGCGCTATATAAAATAAATATATTATTATTATTATTATTATATTGTAATACTGAGGGTTTAGGTGTTGACGGCTACGGGAGAGAATTTACTGTCCATCTCTGTTTGGCGTTGAGAAGAGACGGTTGTGTTCCCTCATGAGCCTCTGCTGTCCATGTAGTGATGGGGCTCATAAGGTCATATGGAATAGTAGAATTAGGCCATTCGGCCCATCAAGTCTACTTTGCCATTCAATCATGGCTGATCTATCTCTCCCTCCTAACCCTTCTCCCCGCGCTGCTCTTTGTTTGGAAGGTCCAGGGCTTTGGCTGGCAATGAGGAAGCAATGGTCCTGCATGTTGAAGCAAGGACGATATCCAAGTCATTAGTCTGATGAAGGATCTCGACCCGAAACGTCACCTATTCACCTACTCCAATGATGCTGCGTGACCCGCTGAGTTCCTCCAGCATTTTGTGTCTCTCTTCAGAGTAAACCAGCATTTGCAGTTCCTTTGTACACATATCCAAGTCATTCACTGTTTGGAAGCAAGAGGCGAGGTGTTTACCAGCCTCTCAACGTTGCACAGATGCTGATCTAAGCCACGTTAAGAACTAGGTCATAAAAATGTCCCCAGGATATTTCTCCTGTAGATTTTCGCTTCTTTCCCCACCAGGGTCTTACCCACACATCTTTTAAATGTTGTCTATAAAGAACACAGCATCTGCTCAGGGGAAATGGTGCAATTTCTCAAGTATTTGCAAAATCCCATAAACCGACATTTGAGGAGGAGTTGGCCTCAAATACTGATTGGCCCTGAGGTATAATCAGGCAATCGACATTTCCAGCAGAGGGAGGAGAGGGCCATGGGCTTTAGTGAGGATGAAGCTCACTGGTCTGTGTGGTGGCTGGTGACAGTGGAGTGCTTCTGATCGGTGTTGGGTTTTCTAACAAGCTGTGAAGAGCAGAAGATTTAGGGGGGGGTCTCCATTCCCCCTCAGAGACTTTGTAGAACTAAGGGCGGCATAGTGGCGCAGTGGTAGAGTTGCTGCCTTACAGCACCAGACCCGGGTTCGATCCCAACTATGGGTGCTGTCTGCATGGAGTTTGTGCATTCTCCCCGTGACCTGCATGGGTTTTCTCCGGGTGCTTCGGTTTCCTCCCACGCTCCCAAGACGTACAGGTTTGAAGGCTAATTGGCTTGGTAAAAATGTAAATTGTCTTTTGTGTGTGTGGGATAGTGTGTGGGAATCACCGGTCGGTGCAGTATCAGTGTGCTGAAGGGCCTGTTTCTGTGCTGTATCTTTAAACTAAACTAAACTAAACTAAACTAAACACCACTTCAGGAACTCAAGTCAAAGGAGCAATGCTTGGACTGAACGGTCTATTTGAGGCCAGCACAGGCAGGATGAGCCAAATGGTCTCCTGTGTCATAAATATTTGATCCTACTTTAAGCTGCCTGGGAACAGCCTCTGAAATTTGGGGATGAGAACTGTCCTCATTCTGAGCTTCAAAGATATTTTCCCAGGATCTTCTCAAGTCTCTCACTTCCTGCCAGTAAATTCCTGCACTCCAAATATTTGTGCAGATTTTGCTTGCAAGATGCAATGACCTCCGGATCAGCTAACCCCTGGGAAAACCATTCCACGCTGTGACAGTTTTCTAAGTCACACACTTCCGTAGACAGACACAAAAGATCATAAGGGGAATAGATAGGGTGAATGCACAGAGTCCTTTACCAAAGTAGGGGAATCAAGAACCAGAGGAACCAGGTGAGTCTGAAGAAAGGGTCTCGACTCAAAACGTCACCCATTCCTTCTCTCCTGAGATGCTGCCTGACCCGCTGAGTTACTGCAGCTTTTTGTGTCGAGTCTGAAGAAAGGTCTCGACCCGAAACATCACCCATTCCTTCTCTCCTGAGATGAGAAAACATTTCTTCACACAGAGAGTGGTGAGTCTGTGGAATTCTCTGCCACAGAATTTGAGGCCAGTTCATTGGCTATATTTAAGAGGGAGTTAGATGTGGCCCTTGTGGCTAAAGGGATCAGGGGGTATGGAGAGAAGGCAGGTACAGGTTACTGAGCTGGATGATCAGCCATGATCATATTGAATGGCGGTGCAGGCTCGAAGGGCCGAATGGCCTACTCCTGCACCTATTTTCTATGTTTCTATCTATGTTTCTATGCTGCCTGACCTGCTGAGTTACTCCAGCATTTTGTGTCTACCTTCAATCTGAAACAGCACCTGCAGCTATTTTCCTACACACGAACGAGAGGACATCGGTTTAAGTTGAGAGGGGGAAGATTTAGTCGGAATGTGAGGGGCAGCTTTTGCACACAGATGGTGGTGGGAAATGGAAGAAGCTGCCAGAGGAGGTAGTTGAGGCAGGTACAATAACAACATTTGAAATACATTTGGACAGGTTCATGAATAGGAGAGGTTTAGAGGGAAATGGGCCAACCGTGGGCCAATGGGGCATGTTGATCGGTAGGAGCATGTTGGGCTGATGGCCTGTTTCCATGTTGTTTGACACCATGACTCTATGACTCTAATTGAAGTGAAATAAATTCAATACAGCATGCACAAAGCTGCTAGAAATGCAAGATAAAAATGGGAAAATATCTGAAATTAGGCTGGAGGGAGAAACAATGCTAAGATTATGGGTTAATAAACCGAACCAGAATGTCAGTGATAAATGCCTTGGAAATGGATAACATTTTTTAAACACTGCGGGATGCAAGATGATTTTTTCTGGAGTTAACGATGTTGGCCATCATTTCTGGATGAAATTATGTAATTATATTGGCAATTCCAGTAACATAGTACATGGTACATGGCACAGAAACAGGGCCTTCGCCCCCACTATCAACGTTGGCAGGCCTGACATTTTCCCATCACTAAACGTGCAAGATGATGGTGTTAGACATTTTAGATTTAGAGATACAGCGCAGAAACAGGCCCTTCGGCCCACCGGGTCCGCGCCGCCCAGCGATCCCCGCACACTAACACTATCCTACACCCACTAGGGCAATTTTTAAATTTGCCCAGCCAATTAACCTACATACCTGCACGTCTTTGGAGTGTGGGAGGAAACCGAAGGGTCTCGGTGAAAAGCCACGCAGGTCACGGGGAGAACGTACAAACTCCGTACAGACGGCGCATCATGGAATACACATTTCTGCCCATGCAACATAAATCACAAAGCAATGTATGTTGACCTGAAATGGTTGGCATTAGCAACCCCTGTGAGTGGGTGTATTGCATGCCATGCATCAATGTCACCGGTTGCCTCACCCGTGTCAAAATGAAAAAAAAATTGCAAATGCTGGAAATTAGATTCTTACTTTAGACTTTAGACTTTAGAGATACAGTGCGGAAGCAGGCCCTTCGGCCCACCGAGTCCACGTCAACCAGAGATCACCCCGTACACTAGCACTATCCTACACACCAGGGGCAGTTTACAATTTTACCGAAGCCCAATTAACCTACAATCCTGTACGTCTTTGGAGTGTGGGAGGAAGCCAGAGGACGTGGAGAAAACCCACGCGGTCACATGGAGAACGTTCAAATTCCACACAGACAGCACCCGTAGTCGGGATCGGACGCGGGTCTATTGCGCTGTAAGGCAGCAACTCTACCGCTGCACCACTGTGCCGGCCCTAAAAGCAGAATGGTGGAAATAATCAGCAGGTCAGGCAGCATCTATGGAGAGTTGGCCTTCCAGGTCGATTAACTACTATCCGAACAGGGAAACATGAGAAATCAAACATGTTTTCAGTTGCAGAGAAGGGGGTGGGGGAGGAGGGGCATGGGAATGGTGGAGCAAAAGATTTTTGGTGGTAACCTCTCTTGCAGTTCCAAGTTACTCATGGTTCTGTGTGTTGGGTGTTCTTTGAGCTCTTTAAATGTAATGCTGGAAAGCATCAGAGGGCTGAGGTTATATTGAATATGACAGTGATCCTTGTGCACTCAGCATCACCAGCTTAGTCTCCCTCCAGGACTGACGTTCGTATAGTTTAATTTGATAATCCGTATCGCATATTGCAACATGACAGGATTTTAACAGCAACGAAATTCTTCTTCCCTGGATTTTATATCATTAACACAAAGCGTAGGGACACACACTGTGATAACATAGAACAGTAGAGCACAGAAACAGGTCCTTCGTCTCACGACATCTTTGTTGAACATAATGACAAATTAATTTGGTCCCTTCCGTCTGCACATGATCCATGTCCTCCGTTTCTTGCATATTCATGTGCCGAACTAAAAGCCTCTTCAATGCCACTATCGTATCAGTTTCCATGACCACGTCTGGCAGCATATCCCAGTCACCTATCACTCTCAATGTGAACAACCTGCCCTATACTCACCTTCCTAAACTTTCCTCCTCTGAACTTAAAGCCATGCCCTCTAGTATTTAACATATGATGATCTATGACATAGATTTAAAGTGAGGGGGGGGAAAGTTTTAATAAGAACCTGAGAGGTAACTTTTTCACACAAAGGGTGGTGGGTATTTGAAACGAGCTGCCGGAGGGGGTAGTTGAGGCAGGGTACTATCACAAAGTAGAAGAAAACTAGACAGGTACGTGGATAAGATAGGTTTAGAGGGATATGGGCCAAATGCAGGCAGGTGGGACTAGTGTAGATGGGGCGTGTTGGTCGGTGTGGGCAAGTTGGGCAGAAGGGCCTGTTTCCACACTGTATGACTCTATGACTTATGCATTTCCTAACACTGCCTGTATTTTTGACATTTCCAGCATATGCAATGTCAAGAGTATGTACAGGCTTATAATTCAGAGTTATTTTCAAGCTAAAAATAATTAAACCAAACAGTAATTTGATTTAAGTAAAGTAAATGGCACAGGAAGGCAATTTAGTGCTAAAAATGGAGCAATTAGATCATTTGAGTTAAGAAGCGATAAAATGTTCACTTCGTATGGGATTGGGTTACATTAGATGGATAATCTATGGGGGGTTTAATGACGTTCTGAATTTGGTTTGAGGTGTGCATTGTGGGCTTCTGGTTTTTTATTAAATAAAACATACCATATCTTATTTGACAAACGACTTCCAATCTGTGCAGTTTGTGAGGTATATATTGATCCATGGAAAAGGCCAATCCTTTACTTATCAAATTTACTAAATCAAAATCAAATCTTGTTGCCATAACTCCGCCAATTCATTCTCTGCACGTTTGAAAGTCAACCTAGGACTCATCCAGTATTCCCGGGAGGAGCAGCCATGGCAGTGTATCCTTTGAAGCAAGTCACAAACATTGATGCAAGCAAAGACTGACACCCACCCACATGCACACACACACACACACTCGCTCGTGCACACACGCGCACACATATGCGCACACCCACGCTGGCACGCATGTACATTCACACACACTCACACACACACGCTTACTCACACACTCACGGCTCAGATACAACCACGCATACACTGCTCAGACACACGCACACCCACGCACTCCCCTTCACCCACACACACATACACTGCTCACATACATATGCACACACACACATACCCGCTCAGATACAACCACCCATGCACACATATATGCTGCTCACACACACACAAACGCATGCATGCACACACCACACAATACAGCCACCCATACACACTGTTCACACACACAAACACACACATACACACACAGCTCACACATGGACAAATACATTCTGCCTGTACATACTGCTCACACACACAGCTCACACACATATGCACACGCAACCACTGCTCACAGATACAGAAGCATTGCTCACACTCTTTGAACTTTAAAACTTCTACTCCCTTGGCCTTGATTGTCTGTCACATCCCAGACCATTTCCACCCCTACTTACACTCCCCACTGCCAAGAGGCCTCTTCACCTTTATACAGGTCTCCCTCTTTCCTTGTATCTGTCCCAGCCCCGTCATTCCTTCTTCTCCCCGCTCCTATACGGCAGAGGGTACAGAGGTTTAAAAGCATGCACCACCAGGCTCAGGAACAAATGCTTCCCCTCTATGGTTACTTTTTTGAATGCTCTTTGCATAAGCTAGGGTACTGTCCAATTCACCTCTACCCTGCAGTCATTAGACTTTGTTTCTGGAATAGGTGCACTACAATGCTGAGATCTACACCAATCAGTCAAATCATTATAACCACTGACAGGCGAAGTGAATAACATTGATTAATCTTGTTATAATGGCACCTGTCATTAGGCAGCAAGTGAACAGTCAGTTCTTGAAGTTGATGTGTTGGATGCAGGAGAAATGGGCAGGACTCAAGACCTGAGCGACTTTGACAAGGGCCAAATTGTTATGGCCAGACGACTGATTCAGAACATCTCTGAAACGGCGAGGCTTGTGGGGTGCTCCCGGACAGCAGTGGTGAGGAGGGACAAACCACAAACCGGCAACAGGGTGTTGGGCGCCCAAGGCTCATCGATGCGCGAGGGCAACGAAGGCTGTCCCATCTGGTCCGAACCAACAGAAGGTCTGCTGTGGCACAAGTCACAGAAAATTTTAATGGTGGTCACGGGAGGAATGTGTCACAATACACAGTGCATCGCACCCTGCTGCGCATGGGGCTGCACACGGAGGACCAACAGCATATTAGGCAGGTGGTCATAATGTTTTGGCTCATCAGGTCATAATGGTTTGGCTGATCGGTGTATCATTCTCTTTGCTCTGCTTATTGTTCCTTGAGTCTCACTTGATTGTATCTGTTTCGTCTTATCTGTAATGAGTGGATGGCTTGTAAAACAAAGCTGTTCACTCCATCTTGGTGCACGTGACAATAATGAATCTAAACCTAAACCTATCTTTCTATCTGCTTCTTTTGAAGAACCTTTACTCACAAAATCCATCTTAGGGTGTTAACTTGAAGCTTCCTGTCTGCCTCCCTCTCTTTGTTTCGCTTTTGAGAAACTGCATAGAAACAGGCCCTCCTCCCACCAAGTTCACACTGACCAACCATCACCCGTACACTAGGTCTATCCTACACACTAGGGACAATTTACAGAAGCCAATGAGCATACAGACCTGCATGTCTTTGGAATGTGGGAGGAAACCAGAGCACCCGGAGAAAACCCACATGGTCCAGGGGAGAACGTACAAACTCCGTACGGACAGCACCTGTAGTCAGGATCAAACCCAGGTCTCTGGCACTGTAAGGCAGTAACACTGCAGCTGTGCCAGTGCGCTGCCCTCGATGTGTCGATCAGCATATTTCCCTCTGTCTCCTCTGTCTCCTCATTGTCAAAAATTGGAATCTCTAGCTTTGGATCTTGGACTCATTTGCATTAGATATTTCTGTTCCAGATAGTCTGAGAAGCTATTTTGTGTATGTATTGACATCATGGTGACCACTTCCTGATGAAGTTCCAACTGGACTGGCAACAATTCACCTGATGTATTTCTGGTGTCGTCACATATGTAAGATTAAACCTTTGTCATAAGATCATAAGGGATAGTAGAAGAATTAGGCCATTCAGCCCATCGTCTACTCCGCCATTCAATCATGGCTGATCTATATCTCCCTCCTCACCCCATTCTCCTGCCTTCTCCCCATAACTTCTGACACCTGTACTAATAAAGAATCTATCTATCCCTGCCTTACAAATATCCACTGACTTGGCCTCCATGAATTCCACAGATCCACCACCCTCTGACTAAAGAAATTTCTCACCTCCTTACTAAAAGAACGTCCTTTAATTCTGAGGCTATTACTTCTAGTCCTAGACTCTCCCGCTAGTGGAAATATCCTCTCCACATCCATTCTATCCAAGCATTTCACTATTCTGTATGTTTCAATGAGGTCCCCCCTCATTCTTCTGAACTCTAGCGCATACAGGCCCCTTTGCTGCACTTTTGGAATTGACCCATTGCTGATAGAATGTTGTTTCTCCATAGCCTAATCACAAAATGACTATGCCATTATCTTCAACATCTCTCTTGCTTTTACTTAATCTAGGAAATTCGAGTGCATATGACAGAATTTGCCTTCAACAAATCTATCATGGTGATAAACTCAAGGTTTTCCGAGTACAAATCATTTTATTCCTGACAATAGTCTCCATCATTTTGCCACCATTGACATTAGTCTGTCAGCTGCACTCCTTTACGTAGAAAGGAACTGCAGATGTTGGTTTACACTGAAGATGGACACAAATGCTAGAGTAATACAACGGGTCAGGCAGCATCTCTGGAGAGATGGACTGCACCCGAGGTCAGGATCAAGCCAGGTTCTCTGGTGCTGTGAGGCAGCAGCTCCACCAGCTGCACCACTGTGTCATTTATCTGGGGGATATTGAGACTCATTGAGGATAAACACCAGATGAATTAAATTTGATTCAGGTCCAGCACTGTTATTGTTTCGTTCTTTCTACCAACAACAGATGATCCGACTCCTCCTTTAAACCGGGCAAAATCACCAAAACGCACTTGACATCCCCCCCTGGAATTCCCTCCGAACGGGTGCCGTTTGGGGTCGAGAACCTTCTTCAGACAGTCTGAGTTACTCCAGCTTTTTGTGTCTATCTATGGATGGATCAGTTGTGGTCAGTCAGGTAACGGCACTCTGACAGTCTGCAATGGCTACCATGGTTCCTCTCAACAGCACTTTCCACGTGCACATTGCTCAGATGCTCAGTTCTATCTCTTAACCCCTTCAGCACCAATTTTACAGCACTCTTGGTTCCAGGACCTTTCTGGGTTTTCTGTTTTGCCAGACCAACAGAGGTCACGGCCTCTGAGAGGAGTCAGTCTGCCAGGGGTCAGTCTGCCAAGGCCGCTGAGAGACCAAGATACCGGCCAGCAAAGGTGAGCTCAGAAGTCGGCAATGGGAACAGATCTGCCGGCTCCAGCCAGGGGAACGTTCCAGAGCCCCGGTCGCAGGGGGGCAAATTCAACCCGCCCATCACCGCGGATGTCCCAATCAGGTCGAGATCGGCTACCTCACCCGACCTAGATGCCACATTTTGGAGGGAATTCCAGGGGGGGGGGGGGGGGGTTCTAGTGTGTTTTGGTGATTGTGCCCAGTTTAAAGGAGGAGTCGGATCATTTGTTGTTGGAAGAAAGAAAGAAACAATAACAGTGCTGGACCTGAATCAAATTTATTCGTCTGGTGTTTATCCTCAATGAGTCTCAATATCCCCTAGATAAATGATACTTGGCAGCTAGTGGAGCTGCTGCCTCACAGCACCAGAGACCCTGGCTTGATCCTGACCTCGGGTGCTGTCCATGTGGAGTGTGCATGTTTTCTCTATGACCAGGTGGGTTTCCTTCCATGTGGGTTCAGATTTGAACATTCCCTACTAGTTTAGTTTGGTTTAGTTTAGTTTAGTTTAGTTTAGTTTGGTTTGGTTTGGTTTGGCTTGGTTTGGTTTGGTTTGGTTTGGTTTGGTTTGGTTTGGTTTGGTTTGGTTTGGTTTGGTTTGGTTTGGTTTGGTTTGGTTTGGTTTAGTTTAATTTGGTTTAGTTTAGTTTAGTTTAGAGATACAGCGCAGAAACAAGCCCTTTCAGCCCACCGAGTCCGCACTAACCAGCGATCCCCGTACTCCAGCACGACCCTGCCCACTGGGGACAGTCTTCAATCTTTACCAAAGCCAATTAACCTACAAACCTGTACGTCTTTGGGGTGTGGGAGGAAACCGGAGCACCATGGAAAACCCAGTCGGGAGAAGGTAAAAACGCCCTACAGACCGCACCCGTGGCCAGGATCGAATCCCGGTCTCTGGCGCTGTAAGGCAGCAACTCTACCGCTGCCTGACACTACCTGACACAAAACCGATCTCAGATAAGGCTCTGTTGCTGAAAAAGGAACAGAGAACAAGATAGTTACATCAGCAGCTGGCAGTTAATGTAACACATCTGAGGTTTATGTCACATACTGCTGGGTGATGTCGTTTTTACACTCAATGTACGGATCACCTGGGTATACCAGTAGTATTTTATTCCACTGAAGTCCAATGGATAATAGAGAATGTGATGTGAAATGAAATGAATGCAGCGTTTTAATGGGGGAATGGAACTGTCAATCCAGTAATAATTATCTTGCAGTTTGCAAACTGGCAAGTCAGTTATCTCAGAGATTTTTTTTAACGTGAACCCAACATCATTTCGAGAGCCTTGCTGAATTCAGGGCTGGGATTGACAGGTGGGCTTTCATATCTGCTGCTTGGCAGTGTAAGCAAAATGCCAGTTGCCAGGCAAACCATTCAGATAATGAATTGAAATCACTGTCTCAGTCTTGCTGTCTCAGGCAAAGTTAAACAGCTTGCTGCAATTCAACAATGCAGCCAAATGACATGTCTTCCTCTCAGTCCTTCAACATAGATTTTTAAAACATTGTCAAAAAGTGTGTCGTTTGCAGAAAATATGGGAGTTTGGCCGATGTGCGTTTCACTGAATCAGTTCAGTTCAGTTTCATTTATTGTCACGTGTACAGAGGTACAGTGAATAGCTTTTGTTGCGTGCTAACCAGCCAGCGGAAAGACGATACATGATTACAATCGAGCCATTCACAGTGTACAGATGCACAATAAGGGAATAACATTTAGTGCAAGGTAACGCCAGCAAAGCCCGATCAGAGAGGTAGATAGTAGTTCAGGACAAAGATACTGGAGGAACAAGATAGACCACTCGACCCTAAAAACCACAGTACGTCATGGTGCCAATTTAGTAGGCAGAAAGTTGAAGAAACATTTAAAAAGAAAAATAACAAAAATCTGTGAATTGATAGATGAGATATATTCTGCGTCTTAATGGTATCATCACACATACTGTCCCCCCAAAACACTGATTACATTGCGAGAGGCACAACGGACAGCGGGTTTTGCCTACTAAAATGGCTCCTTTGCGTACCACACTTCAGTATAGGCGATTTCAAGGGAGTGGTCCATCTTGTTCCTCTAGTATCTTTGGTTCAGGGTTGCTCTCTAGTTGATGGTAGGATAGTTCTGCTGCCTCTCTGTCCCTGATCCTCTCGTTGCCCCTCGTGTGAGGCAGGATGGCTACCCGGTCTGCATTGACACCCTTAGCTACATCTCCTAGTAACTGTGTGGGGAGAAGATGTCTTCACTGCTGCTGTTTACTTCCCAACACTCCAATAAAACAGAATTAATTCCTCTGATCATAACGAGATCAGGATGTGGGGGACGCTGGCAGCCATGGCATCCAAATGAAAATATTGCAAATGGGATTAAAACTCTGGTTTTGTCGGGATAAATGGGTCCCTTTCGGAATGGCAGGCAGTGACCAGTGGGGTACCGCAAGGTTCGGTGCTGGGACCCCAGCTATTTACGATATACATTAATGACTTAGACGAAGGGATTAAAAGTACCATTAGCAAATTTGCAGATGATACTAAGTTGGGGGGTAGTGTGAATTGTGAGGAAGATGCAATAAGGCTGCAGGGTGACTTGGACAGGTTGTGTGAGTGGGCGGATACATGGCAGATGCAGTTTAATGTAGATAAGTGTGAGGTTATTCACTTTGGAAGTAAGAATAGAAAGGCAGATTATTATCTGAATGGTGTCAAGTTAGGAGGAGGGGGAGTTCAATGAGATCTGGGTGTCCTAGTGCATCAGTCAATGAAAGGAAGCATGCAGGTTCAGCAGGCAGTGAAGAAAGCCAATGGAATGTTGGCCTTCGTAACAAGAGGAGTTGAGTATAGGAGCAAAGAGGTCCTTCTACAGTTGTACCGGGCCCTGGTGAGACCGCACCTGGAGTACTGTGTGCAGTTTTGGTCTCCAAATTTGAGGAAGGATATTCTTGCTATGGAGGGCGTGTAGCGTAGGTTCACTAGGTTAATTCCCGGAATGGCGGGACTGTCATATGTTGAAAGGCTGGAGCGATTGGGCTTGTATACACTGGAATTTAGAAGGATGAGGGGGGATCTTATTGAAACATATAAGATAATTAGGGGATTGGACACATTAGAGGCAGATAACATGTTCCCAATGTTGGGGGAGTCCAGAACAAGGGGCCACAGTTTGAGAATAAGGGGTAGGCCATTTAGAACGGAGATGAGGAAGAACTTTTTCAGTCAGAGGGTGGTGAAGGTGTGGAATTCTCTGCCTCAGAAGGCAGTGGAGGCCAGTTCGTTGGATGCTTTCAAGAGAGAGCTGGATAGAGCTCTTAAGGATAGCGGAGTGAGGGGGTATGGGGAGAAGGCAGGAACGGGGTACTGATTGAGAGTGATCAGCCATGATCGCATTGAATGGCGGTGCTGGCTCGAAGGGCTGAATGGCCTACTCCTGCACCTATTGTCTATTGTCTATTGTCTATTGTAATGATTCAGATGAAAGTCAATAGAAACCAGGTACAAATGAATTCAGTGACAAACATATGGGTGGGTTAATAAACTGGATAGAATTGTAAGATTAAATTTCACTGCACCAGACAATCTTATTATTGCAGTATTCACATTCAGCCCGGGTCTGGTAGTTTCTGCATCCCAATTGCTGAAAGCAGATATCACAATTTCCATGCAGGACCCTCGTGTTATTGGATTGGAAAGGACTGCTGGCTCCATCGTAATTGCTGTGAAAACTATTATATCCCCATTATCTAGGTTTACTAGGTTTACCGGGTTAATTCCCAGAATGGCGGGACTTTCATATGTTGAAAGACTGGAGCGACTAGGCTTGTATACACTGGAATTTAGAAGGATGAGAGGAGATCTTATCGAAACGTATAAAATTATTAAGCGGTTGGACACGTTAGAGGCAGGAAACATGTTCCTAATGTTGGGGGAGTCCAGAACAAGGGGGCACAGTTTAAGAATAAGGGGTAGGCCATTTAGAACTGAGATGAGGAAAAACTTTTTCAGTCAGAGAGTTGTGAATCTGTGGAATTCTCTGCCTCAGAAGGCAGTGGAGGCCAATTCTCTGAATGCATTCAAGAGAGAGCTGGATAGAGCTCTTAAGGATAGCGGAGTCAGGGGGTATGGGGAGAAGGCAGGAACGGGGTACTGATTGAGAATGATCAGCCATGATCACATTGAATGGCGGTGCTGGCTCGAAGGGCCGAATGGCCTCCTCCTGCACCTATTGTCTATTGTCTATTGTCTATCAGCTTTCCAGTAAACAGAAAATTGGAGGTATTTATTCACAAAATGCTGGAGTAACTCAGCAGGTCAGGCAGCATCTCGGGAGAGAAGGAATGGGTGACGTTTTGGGTCGAGACCCTTCTTCAGACGTCTCGACGTCTCGACCCGAAACGGCACCCATTCCTTCTCTCCCGAGATGCTGCCTGACCTGCTGAGTTACTCCAGCATTTTGTGAATAAATACCTTCGATTTTTGTACCAGCATCTGCAGTTATCTTCTTAAACAGAAAATTGGGTTGGGGCTGCAACTGCTTAAAACGACACGGACGCCATCAATGCTATTTAGAGCCGAGGAAGAGGCATTGCACAGGTGTCAGAGACTGTATTGGGTGAGAGACTGTGCAAGGGACGATGGCCATGGAGATGGCAGAGACAGCACCATCACACCGCCAACCTAGGCATTGCCAGGAAACGAGGCAGAGATGAGGACAGGACCTTAATTCACATGGGCTCGGTCCAAGTACTGCTAGTAGATGTCTGAAGATAGGACCACATCAGTTGTAGTTTAGTTTCGAGATACAGTGTGGAAACTGACCCTTTGGCCCACCAAGGCCGTGCTGACCAACGACCACCCGTACACTAGTTCTATCCTGCACATGAGGAACAATTTACAGAGGCCAATTAACCTACAAACATGCACGCTTTTGCAATGTGGGAGGATACCTGGTGAAAACCCATGGGGTCACAACGTGCAACGGTACCTGTAGTCAGGATCGAACCCGGGTCTCTGGCGCTGTGAGGCAGCAACTCTACCTCAGCACCACTGTGCCACTTGTCTCATGGTTGAGAGATTTGTCGCATAACTACTTAGCAGTGGTGCTCGACCAGTGCTGGAGGTTTTGTGATGATGTTGCACTTTGCTGCAAACAGACAAAACCAATTCAAAATGATCACAGACAGAGAAGGACCACATCCCATCACAAGCATTTACTTAGGATTTCATTTCTCCATCATGGACCCGTGGCCTGACCATCCCATCTGAGTCATAAATGGTGATATTAAGCCTTACGGTCAGTTTATCTTTTTCTCCCCCTCAACCTTCTAACTTATTTAAGAACCTTCTCATTTGTTTTGAAATTATTTTTCTTCCTCACTCATTATTTTCCTGTAACACTAGAGTTAGTCTATCTCTGCCTTAAAAATATCCACTGACTTGGCCTCCACAGCCCTCTGTGGCAATGAGTTCCACAGATTAACTACCCACTGACTAAAGAAATGCCTCCTCACCTCTTTTCTAAAAGACCACCCTTTAATTCTGAGGCTATGACCTCTGGTCCTGGACTCTCCCACCAGTGGAAACATCCTTTCCACATCCACTCTATCTATGCCTTTCATTATTTTGTAAGTTTCATTGAGGTCCCCCCTCAACCTTCTAAACTCCAGCGAGTACAGGCCCAGTGCTGTCAAACGCTCATCATATGCTAACCCACTCATTACTACAATCATTCTTGTAAACCTCCTCTCGACCCTCTCCTCAGCCAGCACGTCCTTCCTCAGACATGGAGCCTAGATTTGCTCACAGTACTCCAAATGTGGCCTGACCAGTGCCTCGTAGAGCCTCAGCATTACATCTCATTACATTCTTTCCCAATTTAGAATCATAGAGTCATAGAGTTGTGTAGCATAAAAGCAGGCTCTTTCACCCATCATGCCTATGTAGACCAGCATGCCGGACTAATCCCATTTGCTTACATTAATTCCATATTGCTCTGTGCCTTGCTCATTTCAGCTCCTGTCCAATACACAATAGGCAATAGGTGCAGGAGGAGGCCATTCTGCCCTTCGAGCCAGCACCACCATTCAATGTGATCATAACTGATCATTCTCAATCAAATGCCTCTTAAATGTGGCTTTTGTTCCTGCCTCCACCAATTCTTCTGGCAGCTCATTCCACATACTAACTATTCTTTGTGTGAAACATTTTCTCCCCTGATCGTCTTTAAACCCCCCCCCCCCCCCCCCCTCCCGCTCATCTTAAACCAATGCTCTTTATTTTTAGACACACTTATTATGGGAACAGACACTGGCTTTCTACTCCATCTATGTCTTTCATAATTTTAAATACTTTTATCATGTCACCTCTTAGTCTCCTTCACTCCAGGGAAAGCAGACACAACCTATCTAAGCGACCCGCTGAGTTACTCCAGCGTTTTGTGTCTATTCGGTTTAAACCAGCATATGCAGTTCCTTCCTACCCAACCTATCTCACTCATCTCATCTCCTGATAACTCAAGACCTCCAATCCAGACAACATCCTTGATCGATTTTTCTGCACCTCCCCGGCTTAATCACATCCTTTATATAATGTGGTGACCAGAATTGCATAAAGTATTCCAAGTGCAGCCTAACCAACTTTTGACCAAATGTAAACTTATGATCCAACTCTTGCATTCAATGTTTTGCCCAGTAAAGGGAAGAATGCTTTCCGCCTTCCTCACCACCTTGTCCACTAAGTTTCCATTTTCAGGGATCAATGTACCAATATCCCACATGTAAGAAGGAACTGCAGATGCTGGTTTAAACCGAAGATATACACAAAAAGCTGGAGTAACTCAGTGGGACAGGCAGCATCTCTGGAGAGAAGGAATGGGTGACATAGACAAAGAGAAAACATTGCAATCCCACACAGATAGTACCAGCGATCAGGATTGAACTGGAGTCCCTGGAGCTTGGAGGAAGCAGGACTAACCGCTGCTCTGCTCCGAAGCTCTCTCTCATGAGACATCATGGACTTGAAGTATGCAATGTGCGGAGACCTAAACACTGCACACTAGTTCCAGAAACTGCTGTCCATTATCTCAAAACTTACCCTTCAATACAATAGGCCTTTTCACCTACCAGGCCCCTGGCATCTGTAACTAGACAAAATGTAAAAAGTGATCATTATCAGGGGAAACCAGGAAAAAAAAGACCTGGGCTAAGTCTACAATGAAGGAGCCTGCACATTCATTTTAATTGAGAGGAATAATAACAGATGAAAGATTCACGAATGAATATAAGCAGATGCTTGTGAGTGCATAAAGATTTATAAACTACTGACTGACACCATCCCATTAGATACAAATCAGATAGTACGGTTCAGCAGCAGGGTGACACAGCTGGTAGAGATGCTGCCTCACAGATTCAGAGACCTGGGTTCGATCCTGACCTCGGGTGCTGTCTGTGTGGAGTTTGCACGTTCCCCCTGTGATCGCATGGGTTTCTTCTGGGTGTTCCAGTTTCCTCCCACATCCCAAAGACGCACAGGTCTGTAGGTTAATTGGCTTCTATAAATTGCCCCCTTAGTCTGTAGGGAGTGGCTGCGAAAGTGGGATAACGTAGAACAAGTGCGAACAGGCAATTGAGTGTCGGCGTGGACTTGGTGGAAGTGCCTGATTCCATGTTGTATCTTTCAATCAATCAAAAAAAAAACCACGGGCATCAAAACAGTGAGCAACATGTTAAAAACATGTAATCCTGTGTGAAAACCTGCACATACAGAACACCTCTTGGTCTGAGATCACCTTGAACTTGCTGCATTTAGCTATAAAAAGAGTAACATCAACACACAGGGTGAGCCTAAGGCTGCAATTATAGACACACCTGATAGGGCCGAGCCTACGAGGACAAACAAACCTCGATAAACGTGTTCCTATTGCTATCTCGTGTGACATAAAAGCAATAAAGAACATATATATTATCGCAGGAGTACCTTATTAAAACAATCAACAGCTGCCAGATTGGCTGATAACCTTCAGCTCCTTGAGTGAAGTATACTTCCTGAAGACACAGAAATAAACAGACCGCAATGTGTTGTGGCACATGGGCATGCACTGCATTTTTTTTCTACTATCTCCTCCATATGATCTACACTGTGCCGAGACCACCCACTGCAGCACTAAATACAAGCCATAGACTAGAGCAGAGGTGTTTGTATCGTTAGTTGTTTGTTGTGAATCTATGAGAGTAGCATAGGGGATAGAATTGTTTCAGTGGAGGCCACAGTTTGCCCTGCTCTCCCCATGTTTGGTTACACTAAGTCATTGGAATTTAGTTTAGTTTAGAGATACAGCATGGCAACAGGCCATTCAGCCATCCGTGTCCGTGCTGACCATCGATCGCCCAGTCCACCAGTTCTATCCTACACACGAGGGACAATCTACAGAGCCTAATTAACCGACAAACCCGCACGCTCTTTGGAATGTGGGAGGAAACCGGAGCACCCGGAGAAAGCCCACGCAGTCACAGGAGCAACTCTGCTGCTGTGCCACTGTGCTGCCCACCGCGCCACTGTGCCTGATTCAAGAGAGAACTAGATAGAGCTCTTAAGGATAGCGGAGTCAGGGGGTATGGGGAGAAGGCAGGAACGGGGTACAGATTGAGAATGATCAGCCATGATCACATTGAATGGTGGTGCTGGCTCGAAGGGCCGAATGGCCTACTCCTGCATCCATTGTCTATTGTCTATTGTCTATTGTTTATTGTAGTTAAAACTGCAGCTAATTCTGAACCACTCTTTTAGAGCTAACAACCTAAGTGGAAATGCTGCTCTATTTACAAAGCAATACGAATACCAATACCATTTGTCCACTGCCAGCACTAGAGTCCCAGAGTTGTACAGGGTAGAAGCAGGCCCTTTGGCCCACCAAGTTCACTGTAACCTTTTTGCCATCTATATAAATCCCATTTGCCTGTAAAGACCTATCCTTTAGCACGAACGTAGTAAGGATTTAGTCCATTTTCTCCAGTGCCCTGAAAATAAATTTTCTTCAATCGTTGGAGAGAGGAACACAGAGGGGGAGCAGTGTGAGAGGATGTTGCTGCACAAAGCGTAAGCCCCCTCCCATGACATCAGTCTGAAGAAGGTTCTCAACCTGAAACGTCACCCATTCCTTCTGTCCAGAGATGCTGCCTGTCCCGCTGAGTTACTCCACCATTTTGTGTCCACCTTCTCTTCAATCGTTGTCTTGTTTCCTCAAAACCCCATAGAAAATCCGCTTCCAATGCTTTCTGAACAGTGTGGTGTACATCTTAATAGTCCTTTACAATTAGTCCTTAATAGTGCTTTCTACTTTAAATCCATGATTGCTGATTAGTGGTCCACATGCCAGAGGGAAGAGTATCTTCCTATAACCTGTGAATGAAGTGCTCAAAATGTGGCTCTCCCCTAACTTTGTGGTCTCTCAGGGGTACAATTCTAGCTTCCCTAGTCTCGCTGTTCCTCTTCACCCATTTCATCGCCATAATAAAATCTTTCGTAGCAGTAGACTCGGTGGAGTAGACTCGACAAGCCAAATGGCCTAATTCTGTTCCTATGACTTATGAACTTATAAATATTCATTCAGGACCTCAATCCTACTGTCCAACAAGAAGATTAGCATTTAAGTTAATTATATTTCTGTCCTCTTTTTGTTCATAACGGATTTTTGGATCTGCAAATCATCCCTTATACGCTATCTCTCTGCTTTTCATTTTTAAAATTAAACTTGCACTCTCTGTCATCTGCCAAACTCCACTGAAGTTTGTACCAAGTATTGGTCAATAAATTATTTTCTCTCTTTGACCCTAGGTGCTCTTTCCTTTATTATACTTGGCTTGTGCCCAGCTATTTCTGCCTTACAGTTCTGCAATTGCTCATTCATTGTTGAATGAGCTTGTACCTAGCTAACCTGGTTAACTAGGTTAACCTAGTTAGCTTTTGTTTCCGACAGAATCATGGAATTGCTATGACATAGATAGTGAGCATTTGGCCCACTGAGTGTGTTACGCTCTTGGTACAGCATTCCCTTCTGACCCATCCCATCCCGTTACCCCCAAATACTATTTTCCATCCAATATAAATCCCTTTAGATTCCCAGGCACGGTGGCGCAGCGGTAGAGTTACTGCCTTACAGCGCCAGAGACCCGGGTTCGATCCTGACTACGGGCGCTGTCTGTACGGAGTTTGTATGTTCTCCACGTGACCCCGTGGGTTTTCTCCGGGACCTCCGGTTTCCTCTCACACTCCAAAGACGTACAGGTTTGTAGGCTAATTGGCTTGGTAAAATTGTAAATTGCCCCAAGTGTTTGCAGGATAGTGTTAGTGTGTGGGGATCGCTGGTCGACACAGACTTAGTGGGCCGAAGGGCCTATTTCTGCGCTTTATCTCCAAATTAAAGTAAACCAAGTTAAACTAAACTAAAACCCTGATTGAATTTTTTTGGGGCTAATCATACTTTCATTGTGCTTGAGGTTTCAAACACTCTTTGTTTAAAAAAAATCTTCTCCTCACATCCACAGATTTAACTTTTGACCCAAATGTTAAATCTGTACCCATGATTTTGGTTAGGCCGCCTTTGGAGTATTGCATGTAGTTCTGCTTACCCCATTGCAGTAATGATGTGGAGGTTTTGGAGGCGGTGCTGAAGGAGGCAGATTATTATTTGAATGGTGTCAAGTTAGGAAAAGGGGACGTACAACGTGATCTGGGTGTCTTAGTGCATCAGTCACTGAAAGGAAGCATGCAGGTACAGCAGGCTGTGAAGAAACCCAATGGAATGTTGGCCTTCATAACAAGAGGAGTTGAGTACAGGAGCAAAGAGGTCCTTCTGCAGTTGTACAAAGCCCTAGTGAGACCGCACCTGGAGTACTGTGTGCAGTTTTGGTTTCCAAATTTGAGGAAGGATATTCTTGCCATTGAGGGCGTGCAGCGTAGGTTTACTAGGTTAATTCCCGGAATGGCGGGACTGTCATATGTTGAAAGACTGGAGCGACTAGGTTTGTATACACTGGAATTTAGAAGGATGAGAGGGGATCTTATCGAAACGTATAAGATTATTAAGGGGTTGGACATGTTAGAGGCAGGAAACATGTTCCCAATGTTGGGGGAGTCCAGAACCAGGGGCCACAGTTTAAGAATAAGGGGTAGGCCATTTAGAACAGAGATGAGGAAAAACTTTTTTAGTCAGAGAGTTGTGAATTTGTGGAATTATCTGCCTCAGAGGGCAGTGGAGGCCAATTCTCTGAATACATCCAAGAGAGAGCTAGATAGAGCTCTTAAGGATAGCGGAGTCAGGGGGTATGGGGAGAAGGCAGGAACGGGGTACTGATTGAGAATGATCAGCCATGATCACATTGAATGGCGGTGCTGGCTCGAAGGGCCGAATGGCCTACTCCTGCACCTATTGTCTATTGTAGAGTTTTACCAGAATGCTGGTTGGATTAGAAGATATTAGCTCTAAGGAGAAGTTGGACAAACTTGGATTTTTTTCTCTGGAGCATCGGAGGCTGAGGAGAGATCTGACAGAGGTATGGAGAATTATGAGAGGCAAAGAGAAGATAGACAGCTTTTTCCCAGGGTCAGAGACTGGAAGTCATAGCTATAAGGTGGGAGGGGCAACGTTTAAAGGAGATGTGTGGGACAAGTCTCAGAGAATGGTGGATGCCTGGACTATGCTCCCAGGGGTAGTAGTGAAAGCAGATAGGATAGTGGCACATGGAGCATTTGGACAGGCACATGAACATGCAGGCAATGCAGGGATATGGATCACCTGCCGGCAGAGGAGATTAGCATCATGGCAGAACTTGGCATCATGTTCAACACAGATGTTGTGGGATGAAGGGCCTGGTCCTTTGCTGTACTGTTCTACGTTCTATGTTCTATGATCCTTGAACCATCTACAAATGGGACCAGTTTCCCTCTATACAAAATTTTATCTCTGTATGCTTCGTTGTCACCTTTCCCAAGCTAAAAGTGTTCCGTTCTACATTTTCCTTGAGCCTCGTCCCCTTTGATGTCTCGTTTTCACACCTTCCCTTTCCATACCTCTGTGTCTCCCTCTCCGCTGACTCTCAGTCTGAAGAAGGGTGTGGACCCGGAACGTCACCCATTCCTTCTATCCAGAGATGCTGCCTGGCCCGCTGAGTTACTCCAGCGTTTTGTGTCTATCCCTCTATTCACTCTGCCTCAACCCATCATGATTAAAAAAAACCTCTTTCAAACCTCGATTCACCTTCTCTGCTCTTAAAGGAATCCCGTATTTCTCCGATCTAATTTTGTGGCAGTAAGTAGCCTTCTCTGGAACCATTCTGGTGAATATTTGTTTGCACCTTGTCTACAGCTTCCTAAAATGGTGTCATTTGAGTTATTTCAGCACTCCAGTTGTGGCGACTCTTATTTGGTTTAAGTTCAACGTAAGTTTCCTGCTTTTGTATTCCACTGAATCACAGAATCAGCTTTTGTAGCGATTTTCTTTCCAACATCCTTGAGTATAGAAGTTGGGATGTTACGTTACAATTGTACATGATGTCGGTGAGGCCGCATTTGGGTTCAGTATTGTGTTGTGTTCAGTTGTGGTTACCCTCCTGTGGGAAGGATGTCATCAAGCAGCAAAGAGTGCAGAGAATATTTATAAGGATGTTGCCAGGACTTCAGGGCCTGATCTACAGAGAGAGGCTGGGCAGGTTAGGACTTTATACCTTGGAGCACAGGGGGCTGAGGGGGGGGGGGGGGTGATCTTATAGAGGTGTATAAGATCATGAGGGGAATAGATAGGGTGAATGCACAGAGTCTTTTATCCAAAGTAGGGGAATCAAGAACTAGAGGACTTAGGTTTAAGGTGAGAGGGGAAAGATTTAATAGGAGCTTGAGGGACAACCTTTTCACATAGGGGGTAGTGGGTATATGGAATGAGCTGGCAGAGGAGGTAGTTGAGGCAGGTACTATAACAACATTCAAAAATCATTAGGAGAGGTGCATGAATAGGAAAGGGTGAGAGGGATACTAGACCAAGTTGACCCGTTGGGCCCAAACCTCTCCTGCATTGGTGCAGCACCCTCTCCTCCCCCCTCCCTCCTCCTTCCCCTCCCCCTCCCTCTCCCTACCCCTCACCCCTCCCCACCACTCCATCCCCCTCAACCCCCCTTATCCTCCCTCCTCCCCCTTCCTCCCTCCCCACCCCTCCGTCCACCCCTCCTCCCTAGGACATAGATTTAAACTTTAAAATGTGAATAACTTAAAAAATATAACAGCGATTTCAATGAAACGTCTTCCATTAGCACCAAAGGGACGACGGTGAGTAAGGTGGGCCTAAAATTGTTGTGCTATTGTGTAGTTCAGGAACAAACAAACGAGAGTTTTAGTATACAGATGAGCCAAAGGTGGACAGGAGGAACTAGGGTTAATGGGGCATCTTGGTGGGCAAGGGCAGGTATGCCAAAGGGCCTGTTCCCTGCCGTTTGACTCTATAGCTCTAGCCTGCCATGCTCAAAGATTTTACACATACATCCATGTGCCCCTGATCCTGCACACCCTTTAGAACTGCACCTCTTATTTCTACATTTCCCCCCCGACATTTCCCTTTGCACAAATGCCAAAAAACCTTTGCTTTGAAAATGTTCAGTGACCAGGTTTACTTTCCAATGTTAACTTAGGCACCGAGTCATTCAGCAAGGAGACAGGCCCTTTGGCCCAACCTATCCATGCTGACCAAGATGCCCCATCTAAGCTAGTCCAATTAGCCAACGTTTCATCCATATCACTCATATTGCTATTTAAAACGACGTTTGTAAAAAGCAACCTTTATTAAATATGCAATTGAGCAGAAAAACCTAGCAACGCATGGTAATCCTACCGGTTACCATAGGATTTTCCTGTCACGTTGTTAAGACAGAGGGCAGAGCTTAACAAGGAGTGTGATGATCCTGCAGGTCGGGTTGCTGCTCTCCAGGCCTGTACTTGACTTAAGGTGGTGAGATGGTGAAACATAAAAAGACCTTGTCTTTCAGCAATGGTTGCGTACGACGCCTTGTTCTTAATCCTGTGAAAGAATGCAGGTCTGTTTTCATGGTGCAGTAAAGTATTCCCTGTGAAATGTAGAGGTTATTGTACATTTTACCCGTAAAATAGGCAAAACATCAGAAGGTGACTGGCGCCTCGGCAGAAGCCAAACCGTGATGAACAATTCCCACACTGACCTTTCTGTCCTGGGCCTCCTCCATTGTCAGTGTGAGGCTAAACGCAAATTGGAGGAACAGCATCTCATATTTCGCTTGGGCAGCTTACAACCCAGTGGTATGAATATTGATTTCTCCAACTTCAAGTAACCCCTGCATTCCCTTCTCTCTCCATCCCTCCCCCACCCAAGTCACACCAGCTTCTCGATCTCACCCAACAAATCGCTAACACAGGCCAGTTTCCTTTATCATCGTTTCTTTTTTTTGCATATCTTTCATTCATCGTTCTTTATCTCTCTACATCATCATCTATGTGTCTCGTTTTGGCTTTGACGTTTGACGGCACTGGGCCTGTACTCGCTGGAGTTTAGAAGAATGATGTGGGACCTCATTGAAACGTACAGCTTTGTATCAATCTTTGGTGTAAACCAGCATCTGCAGTTCCTTCCTAACACAAAAGTTGTTTCTTTTTGCAAAGCAGTGCAAAAATTACAGAACATGTATGATCCTCCACCACCAAATTGTATGGAGATTACAAAATAAGATCTCATAGAGTCAAAAGAGTCATACAACACGGAACAGATACATATCTAAAAATCAGTAACTATTGCCACCTGGAAGGTCATAAGGTCATAAGTGATAGGAGTAGAATTAGGCCATTCAGCCCATCAAGTCAACTCTGCCATTCAATCATGGCTGATCTATTTCTTCCTCCTAACCTCATTCTCCTGCCTTCTCCTCATAACCTCCGATGCAGGACCTGTGTCAACACTGCAACATGGGCACCTTAGACAGTGCCATGTGCTTGCAGCCTCATGGAATGAGTGCATTTGATTAAAGAGGTTAAACGCACGGAATCCCTTATTTGATTTTGCTTGCAAAACCGCGACGTCAATGGAAGTGGCATTGAGGAATGCTAAACATTTTCCTCTCATGCAAGGTACGGCGTGACTGCTGTTTACAGCTATAAAGCAGTAATAAAGGTGGGAGTCCCTAAGCAGAATGTGAGGCACGTGAGTGAGGCTGAGGCATATCGCTGCTGGCAGGTAAAGGGAATAAACCATCGCACTGCAGTCCGAACAGCAAAATGTTTCAAATGTCAGAAAAACAGGCATTTATCCCAGTTCAATAACTTAACCACCACACCACTGGACCCGTTCAATAACTGAACCACCACACCACTGGACCCGTTCAATAACTGAACCACCACACCACTGGACCCGTTTGCACTAAAAGCCTAAGGAGAAGAAGGGCTGAACAAATTGCACAGGATATCAATAAAATTGGGTACCTGTATTTAAAAAAGGGGGAGTAACAGGTTTTTGATTAGTGAGGGTTGCAAAGGTTATGGGGAGAAGGCAGGAGAATGGGGTTGACTAAGTTGCTGTGTGTTTTCTGTTTTTATTTCACATTCGCTACATCTGCATTTGGTATGTTTAGTTTAGTTTAGTTTAGATGCACAGCGTGGAGACAGGCCCTTCGGCCCACCGAGTCTGCGCCAACCAGTGACCCCCATACACTAACACTATCCTGCACACGGGTGGCACGGTGGCGCAGCGGTAGAATTGCTGCCTTATAGCACCACGAGTGCTGTCTGTACGGGGTTTGTACGTTCTCCCCGTGACCTGCGTGGGTTTTCTCCAAGATGTTCCGTTTCCTCCCACGCTCCAAAGACGTACAGGTTTGTAGGTTAATTGGCTTGGTATAAATGTAAAATTGTCCCTAGTGTGTGTAGGATAGTGTTGGTGTGCAGGGATCGCTGGTCAGCACCGACTCGGTGGGCCGAAGGGCCTGTTTGCGCGCTGTATCTCTAAACGGAACAAAACAAAACGAGGGAGGAGATGGATGTCAGTTCGTGGGCCAATGCAGTCAAAGGTGACGGAAGGCAACACTGCAGGAGCCTGGGGGGTTACCTGGATTGTGAAATGCTCCAGTAGACAGAGCACGCGGGCAGACCGGTCTTTCGACTTTGGGAATGGTGCCACAACTTGGCGGTGCCTGCATGCGTAAATATGCAAAACTAATTACACTGTGCAGTTGCACATGTGGGAAAGAAAGCACTGGTGATCCATTGATACAGCACTGCGTGGCAGACTAAAGGGATGAGGAGTAAGGCAGGATCATTGTTTAAATAGTAGAAACGAACAACTGCAGATGTTGGTCAACACACTAAAGGACACAAAGTGTTGGAGTAACTCAGCAGGTCAGGCAGCATCTCTGGAGAATATGGATTGTTGACTTTTCGAGTTGAGACCCTTTTTCAAACCCTTAGTCTGAAACTGGACCTGGAACCCAGGTGAGCTGAGGTGTGGACGGGCGGCCGGAGTGCGGGCAAGGGTCAGTGGTGGCGACGGTAGGCGGCGCCTGGAGGTGGCCGAGAAAGCTGTGTAGGCCGGCGATAGGTCAGCCTTTGCATCAGCCGGGTAGGTGGTGTGGGCCGGGGTTACCGTCAGCAGTCCTGCCTGGCGGTGGTCGGTAGGCCCGTCCAATATAACCGAAACCCGCTATAAAGAGGTCCGTAATAGCGAGTGTTTACTGAACTGCTGTGGGACCCTTGGTGAACACTCGTTGGACTCTAGACTTTAGAGAGACAGCGTGGAGACAGGCCCTTCGGCCCACTGAGTCCGCGCCGACCAGCGATCCCCTCGTACGCTAGCACTATTCTACACACTAGGGACAATTTACAATCTTTACCAAAGCCAATTAACCAACAAACCTGCACGTCTTTGGAGGGTGGGAGGAAACCAGAGCACCCGAGGAAAACCCTCGCGGACACAGGACGAACGTACAAACTCCGTACAGACAGCACCCACAGTCAGGATCAAACCCGGGTCTCTGGCACAAGTAAGGCAACGACGCTATCGCTGCACCACTGTGCCGCCCCCTCCACTCCTTTAGCTGAGAAACACTTCAGGAATGATACTCAGGTGGAGCTTTGTTGAAACAGGATTCTTCAGACAGTTGCCATCAGACGATTGCCTTGAGACATGTGTGGGTGTACATCCTAATGCGTTGAGGTGTGTCATAATCTCAGGCAGTATCATTGACTCATGCACGAAACATGATGGTGTAAACCTGACCTGGTTGGAAACTCCTACAGTGATTGTTCTTCACCCTGTGATCACTGCATTTTGCACACCTTAAACAAGTTCCTTAAACAAGTTCTCCGAATCATTGAACAACTTGGCCAAGATTAGAGGGTCACTATGACTAAGTGTATCATCCATATCAGCCTGGATGGGCACCATTGTCTCATCCCATCGCTCAGTTCCTTCTGAGGCTAAACTATTGATGTGAGAAGAATAGATCGAGTAGATGCACAGAATCTCTTGCCCAGAGTAGGGGAATCGAGGACCAGAGGACATAGGTTCAAGGAGAAGGGGAAAAGATTTAATAGGAATCTGAGGGGTAACTTTTTCACACAAAGGGTGGTGGGTGTATGGAACAAGCTGCCAGAGGAGGTAGTTGAGGCTGGGACTATCCCAACGTTTAACAAACAGTTAGACAGGTACATGGATATGACAGGTTTGGAGGGATATGGACCAAGCACAGTAGGGTGGGACTAGTGCAGCTGGGACATGTTGGCCGGTGTGGGCAAGTTGGGCCGAAGGGCCAGTTTCCACACTGTATCACTCTCTGACTCTATGAGTATTAATTAGAGCAGAGATCAGACGTTCCTCCCACACAGCCAGGTTAGGTTTTGGGGCTGGGAGCAGGGAGGATTGACTCATTAAGACCCACAATCTTCCTGTGGTTTGTGTCAAGTTAACTGATCTTATCATGGCTGGCCACCGTGTTCCTCACTACGGGTGCTGTCTGTAGGGAGTTTATACGTTCTCACTGTAACCAAGTGGATTTTCTCTGGGTGTTCCGGTTTCCTCCCACATTCCAAAGACGTACAGGTTTGTAGACTAATTGGCTTTGGTAAAATTGTAAATCATTCCTAGTGTGTGTAGGATAGTGTTAGCGGGGATTGACTGTCTGCGTGGACTTGATGGGTCGAAGGGCCTATTTCTGCACTGTATCTCTAAACTAGACTAAATTAAACCAGGATCAGCATCTACGCTCTCAGCTGGGAAGAGGAATAACCAACCTTCCAAACACTTTAACTCCCCTTCCGATTCCCATACTGACCTTTCTATCCTGGACCTCCTCCATTACCATTTGGCCCTTCGAGCCAGCACCGCCATTCAACATGATCATGGCTGATCATCCCAAATCAGTATCCTGTTCCTGATTTTTAGAGCTAAATCTAACTCTCTCTTGAAAACATCCAGTGAATTGGCCTCCACTGCTTTCTGTGACAGAGAATTCCACAGATTCACAATCCGGGTGAAAAGGTTTTTCCTCATCACAGTCCTAAATGGCCTACCCCTTATTCTTAAACTGTGACCCCTAGTTCTGGACTCCCCCAACACGGGGAACATTTTTCCTGCATCTAGCCTGTCTAATCCCTTAAGAAATTTATATATTTCTATAAGATCCCCTCTCATCCTTCTAAATTCCAGTGAATATAAGCCCAGTTGGTCATATGTCACTCCCGCCATCCCAGGATTAACCTGGTGAACCTATCCTGCACTCAATAGCAAGGATGTCCTTCCTCAAATTAGGAGACCAGAACTGCACACTATACTCTAGGTGTGGTCTCACCAGGGCCCTGAACAACTGCAGTAAGACCGCTTTGCTCCTCTACTCAAATCCTCTTGCTATGAAGGCCAACATGCGCTGATAAAGGCCATCTGAAGCTCAAGTCTCTGAGGTGTAACTTGCACCCAAGGCTCGCTGATGCAGAAGATCTTGCGTGTCAACATTGGGCAGGCGGCCAATGGCATCATGCTTGAACGTAGCTGCTAAGGAGAATTCACCAGGTTTGAGCCTGCTTGGAAACTCCACACGTCGATGATGTATCCACAAAGAATGTGGGCTGCTGATAGCATCTTCAGATTGCCTTTGACAAGGTTGAAATTGTCTAGGAACCTGTATGTTCAGTAGGTGGTTGGTAGTAAATTACAGAGGACTGTTTTTATCAAAAAATTGAATGAGTTCGATTGATGTCGACAGTCTAGTGGACAGAGTCATAGAGTTAGTTATAGTCATAGAGTCATCAAGTATATAGCAAGGAAACAGGATCTTCGGACAACTTGTGCATGTCTTTGGACTTTAGACAAGAGATACAGTGCGGAAACAGGCTCGTCAGATCACCAGGTCCATGCCTGCCATGGGTGCAAGTTACACATCAGAGACTTGAGCTTCAGACTGCCTTTATCAGCGCATGTTGGCCTTCATAGCATGAGTATCACCCCATACACTAGCACTATGCTACACACGAGGGACAATTTACAATCTTACCGAAGCCAATTAACCTACAAACCTGAACGTCTGGAGTGTGGGAGGAAACCGAAGATCTCGGAGAAAACCCACGTGATCACGGGGAGAACGTACAAACTCCGTACAGGCAGCACCCGTAGTCAGGATCAAACCGGGGTCTCTGGCGCTGTGCCGACCAAGATGCCCCATGCATGTTGGTCCCATTTGGCCCATATCCCTCTAAACCTTTCCTATGCATGCACCTAAATATAAAATACCACAACGGAACACTTGTGTTCCTGAACAAAAGAGAAATAGGCCCTTCAGCCCATTGAGTCCATGCCGGCCATCAAGCACTCACTTCACACTAATCCCTCATTAATCCCAGTTATTACACCCAAGATGGCGCCCAAACCAGGCGACTCTTAGTGTGTTGGTCACAGACATGGATCTGCAAGTAGGCATTACAATCGTTCCACTCTTTTAAACCTCATCATGTATCCGTATGTTGTGAATGACTCGATTGTGATCATGTGCAATCTTTCCGCTGACTGGCTATCAAGTAAGAAAGGCTTTTCACTGTACCTCGGTAAACATGACAATGAACTAAAATCAGGTTCATCCTTCATGTTGTGATGGAGACACTCATGTTTTTTTTCTTCTGCATTTCACATTTTGAATGACTGCACAATTGTTCCATTAGATCACATTTTTAATTGGCCTGAAAACTCTCTCAAGTTAAGCAAAGATTATTCAGGCAGCGGATGCATTATTGACGCTGCAAGAGCAGTCGTCCAGAGGATGGAGTTTCAATCTCATTATGGAATTTAACTTCAGTTAATAATACAGAATTAATCAAAAAATAATCTTAGTAATCATGACACACAACCTCCAGATTGTCATTAAAAACCCATCTAATGTACTGATGTATATGGGACTCCAAACCCCTGGCAATATGATGGACTCTCATTTGGCTCAGCAAGTGCAACTAAGCTTAGGTTAGTTTAGTTTAGAGATACAACGCGGAGACAGGCCCTTCGGCCCACTAAGTCCGCGCTGTTGTGCTGACCGTTACACTAATCTACACGCGCCGACCAGAAATTCCCGCACACTAACACCATCCTGCGCACACTAGGGACGATTTACAATTTAACCAGTACGTCTTTGGAGTGTGGGAGGACACTGGAACCCATGGAGAAAACCAACACTGTAACAGGGAGAATGTACAAACTTCATTCAGATAGCACCCGTGGTCAGGATCGAACCCGTATCTCTGGCACTGTAAGGCAGCAACTCTACCGCCACACCACTGTGCCGCTCCAGGATGGTAAATAGATGCTGGCCTTTTCGGTGATACCCACATTCTCAAAAGAGAACAAATACAAAATGAAAGCCTCCCTTGTTTAATCTTATAAGCTGTCACCTCTTCTTTCTTGAACTGTATGCATTTCTGGGGCATTAAGTTAGGAAAAGGGGTCGTACAACGAGATCTGGGTGTCCTAGTGCATCAGTCACTGAAAGGAAGCATGCAGGTACAGCAGGCAGTGAAGAAAGCCAATAGAATGTTGGCCTTTATAACAAGAGGAGTTGAGTATAGGGGCAAAGAGGTCTTTCTGCAGTTGTATAGGGCCCTAGTGAGACTGCACCTGGAGTACTGTGTACAGTTTTGGTCTCCAAATTTGAGGAAGGATATTCTTGCTATTGAGGGCGTGCAGCGTAGGTTTACTAGGTTAATTCCCGGAATGGCGGGACTGTCATATGTTGAAAGACTGGAGTGGCTAGGCTTGTATACACTGGAATTTAGAAGGATGAGAGGGGATCTTATCGAAACATATAAGATTATTAAGGGGTTGGACACGTTAGAGGCAGGAAACATGTTCCCAATGTTGGGGGAGTCCAGAACTAGGGGCCACAGTTTAAGAATAAGGGGTAGGCCATTTAGAATGGAGATGAGGAAAAGCTTTTTCAGTCAGAAAGTTGTAAATCTGTGGAATTCACTGCCTCAGAAGGCAGTGGAGGCCAATTCTCTGAATGCATTCAAGAGAGAGGTAGATTGAGCTTTTAAGGATAGCGGAGTCAGGGGGTATGGGGAGAAGGCAGGAACGGGGTACTGATTGAGAATGATCAGCCATGATCACATTGAATGGTGGTGCTGGCTCGAAGGGCCGAATGGCCTACTCCTGCACCTATAGTCCATTGTCTATCGTCTATTCCACTGAGAGCTGCCATTTCCTGGCTTCTCAGCTTCACGAGATCTGGACAGTGAGTTTCTGACAGAAGCTTACAAATAATTTAGAGAGAAATGTCCATGGTTGGCTTGTCAAAAGTGTTCCATTTTTTTGGAAATATTTAGAGACTTTTCATTTATCTTTCATTGTTACACTCCTTTTGGTTTTTGAGGGCTACAAGTCCCATTAAAAAAAGTTATGCCCCTTTAAAACAAGGCAGGAAGATCAGAGGCTCAGAGAAGTTCACTCACTTCAACTACTCTCTCTCTTGTAACATGTATTATTAACTGTCGTATAGGGATATTACTTCTCTACTGGCTAGCACTGCAGCGCTACAAAGCATAACAGCTCCAATGATGGTGAAAAGACGATTGTTCAGTTTAGTTTTGTTTAGTTATTGTCACGTGTACCAAGGTACAATTTAAAGGTTTCGTTGCGTGCTAACCAGTCAGCAGAAAGTCTATACATGATTGCAATCAAGTCATCCACGGTGTACAGATACATGAAGAAAAATTATCAATGATTTTTACAGTAAAACATAGAAACATAGAAAAACAGGGGCAGGAGCAGGCCACTTGGCCCTTCAGCCAGCACCGCCATTCAATATGATCATAGCAGATCATCTAAAATGCTTTCCCCCCATATCCCTTGACTCCTTTAGCCCTAAGAGCTAAATCTAACTCTCTCTTGAAAACATCCAGTGAATTGGCCTCCACTGCCTTCTGTGGCAGAGATTTCCACAGATTCATAACTCTCTGGGTGAAGAAAATTTTCCTTATCTCAGTCCGAAATGGCCTACCCCTTATTCTTAAGCTGTGACCCCTGGTTCTGGACTCCCCTAACATCGGGAACATTTTTCCTGCATCTAGCCTGTCCAATTCCTTAAGAATTTTATGTTTCTATATAAGATCCCCTCTCATCCTTCTAAATTTCAATGAATACAAGCCCTGTCGACCCACTCTTTCATCATATGTCAGTCCCACCATCCCGGGAATTAACCTGGTGAACCTACGCTGCACTCCCTCAATAGCAATAATGTCCTTCCTCAAATTAGGAGACCACAATTGCACACAATTGGCTCCAGGTGCGGTCTCACAGGGGGCCCTGTACAACTGCAAATCCTTGCTCCTAAACTCAAATCCTCTCACGATGAAGGCCAACATGCCGTTAGCTTTCTTCACTGCCTGCTGTACCTGCATGCTTACTTTCAGTGACTGATGTACAAGCACACCCAGGTCTCGTTGCACTTCCCCTTTTCCTAAACTGACACCATTCAGATAATAATCTGCCTTCCTGTTCTTGCCACCAAAGTGGATAACCTCACATTTATCCACAATATACTGCATCTGCCCACTCACCCAAACTATCCAAGTCACCCTGCAGCCTCATAGCATCTTCATCGCAGCTCACACTGCAACCTAGCTTTGTGTCATCCGCAAACTTGAAGATGTCACATTTAATTCCCTCGTCTAAATCGTTAATATATATTGTAAACAACTGGGGTCCCAGCACCAAGCCTTGCGGCACCCCACTAGTCACTGCCTGCCATTCTGAAAAGGACCCGTTAATTCCTAAAACCATCTCAATTTAGACACAAAGTGCTGGAGTAACTCAACGGGTCAGGCAGCATCTCTGGAGAAAAGGAATAGGTGACGTTTCGGGTCGAAACCCTTCTTCAGACCCGACCCGAAAAGTCACCTATTCCTTTACCCCAGAGATGCCGCCTGACCCGTTGGTTTACTCCAGCATTTTGTGTTTATCTTCAGTATAAGCCAGCACCTGCAGTTCCTTCCTGCACATCTCAATTTAGATGTGTGGGTGAGGTGCAAATGACATGGGGTGGCAAGTAGTGAGGAGAACACAAAAAAGACTGCAATGGATATAGATTGGTTAAACAAAAGGACAAAAAGTGGCAGGTGGGAAAATGTGAAGACTTTACTAGGAAGCAAGAAAGTCAGAATATTGTTGAAATTGAGATATAACACTGAACACTACTGTACAGAGGGATGAGTGTTTTCATACACGAGCGATAGAAAGTTAACACTCAGATAAGTAGAGGAGCAGGTGGAATATTGGCCTTTATTGAAAGAGGGGTGGAGGACAAATTGGGTAGGCTTTCTTACAACTGTTAAGGGTGTTGGCTCAGCCACGCCTGCATATTGGTTGGGTTTGCTTATTTATGAAAAGATATACATGTTCTGGAGGCAGTTTAGACAAGTTTCACGAGGTCTGTTGTGGGACGAAGGCTTGTTTTATGAGCAAAATGAAGCAGGTTGGGCCAATGCTCTTTGGAAGTTAGAGAAAATAGGAATGAACTTATTGAAAGATAAAGGGGCTTGGCTGGGCAAATGGTGATAGGCTACTTCCCCTTGATGGGGAATCTTGAACGAGGGGAACTATTTCAGTGTAAGAACCATCCATTTTAGAACGGAATACAGATGAATTTATTCCCTCAGAAAAAAACCCTCTGTGACCAGGCAAGGTGCTTATAAGGTAATGGTCAGAACATTACAGAAGAACAGAAGAACATTACACAAGAACCAGAAAAATATTTTCCATATTCTCATGTTTCTTGTGAGACAGGAGAGGGCCATTCAGCCCATTAAGTCAATGCAGACTCTTGAGCATCCTATCAGTCCCATTCTCCCACTTGTTTCTCTGTAACCCCTTCCCTCCCACAGGACATCAACTGCCCCTGATTTTCCTGCTACTTCCTATACTAGGGGCAATGTTTGGTGCCTAATCAACCTACCAGTACATATGGGATGTGAGCGGAAACCAGAGCACCTGGGGAAATCCACGCGATCACTGGGAGGACATGGAGTCCCCCACACAGACAGCACCCGACGTCAGGATTGAACCTGGTTTGTTGGAGTTGTGCAGCAGTGTTAAGAGCTGCATCACTGTGTTGCTCGGTCCAACGCTGGCTACTCAGGCCTTGGCTTCACCAATTATTGAAAAGAACTCCAAAAGGCTGTGCTCCCTCACAACTACATCAGGAGATGAGATTTTATGCTCCTTTCTCGGAGTCCTGAAATCACTGTCAACTGGCTCTGCATTGCTATCACTTGAGCTAGGTAAGTAAGTACAGGTCCACCACCGATCAGGCGCCTCCTTTAAACTGGACAAAATTACAAGAGCGCACTTGAAATCCACCCCCCCCCCCCCCCCCCCCCGGAAGTCCCTCTGAAAATGTGGTGCTTAGGCCGGGTGAGGCGGCTGATCTCAACCTCATCTAGACTTCCATGCCACTTGGCGGGTCGAATTTGCCTCCTGTGGCAGAAGTCTGGAACTCCGGCCCAGCCAGGGCTGGCAGACCCATTCCCATTGGCGATTTGCGAGGCCGACTTTGCGTGCCGGTCTCCCAGTTCCTCGGCAGCCTTGGCGGACCATTCCGATACCATTGGACTCCTCTCGAAGGCCGTGACCTCTGTCGGTCCGGCTAAACGGATAGTCCAGAAAGGTTCGGGAACCAAGAGTGCCGGAAAATCGATGGTGGACCTGTGCCAAAGTACAGTGATTTCCTAACATCCATTTAAGATGAGAGATACAGCCTTGAGCTCTGGAACATTGTGCATGGCTGGCCATTTAACACCAGGGTGAGAAAACATTTCTTTACCCTGGGGGTTGTGAGTCTTTGGAAATCTGCATTATGTATCTGAGTCACCGTGTGCATTGGTTGATAGAAGTTTTGATCCTAATGCAATCAGGGGACATGGTCACTGAACAAGAAGCCGAACTTGAGGTAAAACAATCAGCCACAGCATTACTGAATGACGGAATGGAGTTAGAAGACCAAACTGCACGCACCTATTTGTTGTTCCTGCCACAGAAAAGACAAGAGTCAAGAGTGATTTATTGCCACATGTCTTGATAATGGAACCCTTACATTCCCTCTCTCTCCATTCCTCTCCCCACCCTAGTCGTGCTGCTAGTTTCACTGTTCACATCCCCTTTGTCATCACCTCTTTCACAGCCAACAATGAACCATTGTGGGCTCCACCTTTCTTGGGTCATCGGTGCCGGCTCGGATTTGTTCTGTACCTTTTCATACCCCTAATTTCCCTCTCCCTTGACTCTCAGTCTGAGGAAGGGCCTCGACCCGAAACATCACCTATTCCTTTTCTCCAGAGATGCTGCCTGGCCCACTGAACTACTCCAGCATTTTTTGTCTACCTTCAATGAAATTATTACTTGCAGCAGCAAAATAGATGAGTAAACATGGTGCTCTGTAAAACCATTAATAACCCAAGTATATATATATATACTAAAACTCTCGTATGTTTGTTTGTTCCTGAACTGCAGCCAAAATGGTACACGATACTACGACAATTTTAGGCCCACCTTACTCACCATCATCCCTTTAGTGCTAATGGAAGAAGTTTCAATGAAATCGGTGTTATATTTTTAAAGTTATTTGCATTTTAAAGTTTAAATCTATCTCATAGGGAGGAAGGGGTAAGGAGGGAGGGAGGGAGGGAGGGAGGGGGGAGGTAGGGGGAGGATAAGGGGGTTTGAGGGGGATGGAGTGGGGGGAGGGGAAGGGGGGAGGGGGTGGGGGAGAGGGAGGGAGTGACAGAGGGGGAGAAGGGGAGGGGAGGAGGAAGGGGGAGGGGAGGAGGGAGTGGGAGGGGGAGGAGGGTGGGAGGGGATGTGAGGGAGTGGAGAGGGCGGAGGGGGGGTTGGGGGGAGAGAGGAGGGGGGAGTGGGGGAGGAGAGGGTGCTGCACCAATGCAGGTTTGGGCCCAACGGGTCCACTTGATCTAGTATATGTATAAAAAGGACAAACAGACAAGTAAACAAACAATAATAGAGGATACCAGAGAGATCAGAAGAGAGGAGAGAGAGAAATGTCAGGACTGTATTTTGGAACAAACTGTTATAGCCTTGAGAGGAAAGAGGGAAGAGAGAGTTACAAGGGAGCCATGATAGTAGAGAATATAAATATCTGACTGAAGGTCAGAACGGATACTTCATGAAATAGTGGAATGGGCACTTAGAGCAGAAAACGACATTTGATTTGCAGATACCTCTGTACCCTCATCTTCCTAAAGGTAAAAGAGCAAATATATACTGCTCATTCATACCCATTTAACCAAAGAATAAAAACTAATTTTACCAGATGGGCAATTACTGTTGTTTTTACAAAAACCAAGAGCCTTGCAGCAAAATCTAAATAACATATTTAATAAACAAATCATACACATTGTGCTGTGGACTGAACATAAATAAAAGCACTCCCTTCGTGGGCTGATTTGGAAATATTGATCCCAGAGATGTGTTTCAGGGGTAGAGTTCATGCTATCGTGTTTCTTAGTGTTCTCCTGAAAAATCACGGTGCGTTCGATCCGAGGGAACAATTTAGAAAATAAGCGCTGTCAATATTTGGCTGATGCTCATGTGCGCACTATTGTTAACCACTGCTGCATTTCATCTCCATTTAAATCCAGTCGCAACTCATTTTGCGGCCAACATTGGCAACGTTATCAGAGAAATAACAAGGAATAGTAGAAAATCAGCATTCAGAGAGCCATGTCAGCACTAATGGGGGATGGTAGACAATTTGCACCAAAATCTTGATGTACAAGAGTGGAACTACAAAAGAGACCAAAAATACCCAGAGAGAGGGTGGGAAGGAACAGCAGATGCTGGTTTCAATCAAAGATGGATCAAAATGCTGGAGTAACTCAGCGGGTCAGGCAGCATCTCTGGAGAGAAGAAATAGAAACATAGAAACGTAGAAAAGAGGTGCAGGAGTAGGCCATTCGGCCCTTTGAGCCAGCACCGCCATTCGATATGATCATGGCTGATCATCCAGAATCAGCACCCTGTTCCTGCTTGCTCCCCATATCCCTTGATTCCTTTAGCCCTAAGAGCTATATCTAACTCTCTCTTGAATACATTCAGAGAATTGGCCTCCACTGAATTCTGTGGCAGAGAATTCCACAGATTCACAACTCTCTGGCTGAAAACGTTTTTCCTCATCTCAGTGCTAAATGGCCTACCCCTTTTTCTTAAACTGTGACCCCTGCCTCTGGACTCCCCCAACATGGGGAACATTTTTCCTGCATCTAGTCCGTCCAATCCCTTAAGAATTGTATGTGTTTACTCGGGTTTCTGCCGCTGTAAGGCACCAACTCTACCGCTGCGACACCGTGCTGCCCTTTGGGCTGCTGCAAGTAAAAGTTTCATTGTTCTTTTTTGGTACGTATAACAATTAAACACTCGGCTGTTGACTCTTGATGCACACACACGTGTGCACATGTACAGACCGATACGTGCACATGAACATGCACATGCATGCACATACAATATGCAGAACAGATATATAGGTACACACACAACCCCTGTCAGGCACATCCTAATGCATTTACATGTTTACAGCAGTGGAAACGGAGAGACTTTTCTTTCAACCGTTCACAAATCAGGTGGAATTTAACACTGTTGATGCTAAAGTTAATCATGATCCTGATTAGATCTAAATTTGCAAATAGGAATGTCTTTTCGAAGACTCCAGGACGAAAAAATGGCATCTTCATTTGTTTCCACCTTACAATACAATACAATACAATACAATATATCTTTATTGTCATTGTACCCAGGGGTACAACGAGATTGGGAATGCGCCTCCCATACGATGCAATAATTTAAGTAATTTAGACAGCAGCAACCCAACGCAACGAAACAGTTGTAACAGTTTTGGACAGGGTAAAGTGCAAGTTGATCTATGCGTTGCGGCCATCCGGCTCAGCAGGACCGGTTCATAGCAGCTATGGCCCTGGGGATGAAGCTGTTCCTGAGTCTGGAGGTGCGGGCGTAGAAGGCCTTGTATCGTCTGCCCGATGGAAGGAGTTCGAACAGACTGTTGCAGGGGTGTGAAGAGTCTTTGTGGATGCTGGTGGCTTTTCTGAGGCATCGTGTGTTGTAGATGCCCTCTAAGTCTGGTAGCTGTGTTCCGATGGCCCTCTGAGCTCTATGGACTACTGTATGGGATGTGAGCTGTGTAGAATATGTGGAACTGCCACACCGTTTAACGTGAAGGTGAAATTCCCTCCGATGGATCAGTCACAATATGCCATTTCCAGGTCGCTCTTATCCCCATTGTCTTTCGCTGAACCACCCACCCAGTGGAGGCAATGAAGATTCATTAACCGTCGAATTACGTTTTATCAGATAATACAGCTCCATTGGGATTTTGAGGTTATAGTGTAAAGTGCCCAATGTGATGGACCAAGAAAATGGATGGATCCTTCTTGCTGCTGTGACAGAATGAAGAATTCAACAAGGAGTTGTTATCAGATACATCCTTCTAAAAACTTCCAGTGAAACAGGTCAAATATATCCCATTCATCACGTTGCTGGTAGAGCTGCTGTCTCAAACTGTCTCAAAATGATCAGCCATGATCACATTGAATGGTGGTGCTGGCTCGAAGGGCCGAATGGCCTCCTCCTGCACCTATTGTCTATTGTCTATTGTCAAAGCATCAGGAACACAGGTTCGATTCTGACCTTGGGTGTTGTGTGTGCAGAGTTTGCACATTCTCCCTGTGACCACATAGGGTGCTCCAGTTCCCTCCCACATCCCAAAGACGTGCAGGTTTGTAGATTAATTGGACCCTGTAAATTGCCCTTAATGTGTAGGGATGGGATGCGGAAATGGGATAACAACATAGAACTTGTGTGAACAGACAGTCAGTGTGGACTCAGTGGGCCGAGGGGCCAGTTTCCATGCTGTATATCTTTCAATCAGTTTCAAATTTTACTTTCAAAAAAGTCTGTAAAATGTTTACATCAGAATAAAACAGTGTGAATCAAATGATTTGGCTTTTCACTGCAAGGCAAAAATCTGCAGAGGCACAAAATAAATAATGGGAATGCTAGAAACACTCAGCAGGTCAGGCAGCATCTCTGGAGATACAGGGCCAATGTTCTTGGTGCAGAGGTCTGAGGGTTGATTGAGCGTTGTTGTTGGAGGAGCGTAAGATGAAAGACAATTTGTACTTAGCAACTAGTACACACTGTAGCCACTGTGGGCTTTGGAGTCATGGAGGGAAGGAAAGTCGAAGTTGTCTGTCCGTTGGGCTGCTTTGTTTTGGAGAGTATCAAGCTTGATGCTCGCCTGTCGAAGCAGGTGGCGAGTATTATGATAGGATAGGTTTGGGGAGATATTGGCCAAACAGGGGCAGGTGGGACTAGAGTTGATAGGGCATCTTGTTCAGCATGCTCCAGCATTTTGCGTCTATCTTTGGGGTTAATAGTGTCTGTTTAATGGCCAGTCCCTAAGGTATTGGTAATTGAAAGTCAAATGGAGGTGGTCTCTTGAAGATTCCAATTACTTGTCATCTTTATGGATACAGCCAGAGGGTGCTTCCATTAGTGGGAGAGTCTAGAACTAGAGGCCATAGACTCAGAATTAAAGGGTGTTCTTTTGGGGATGAGGAGAGATTTATTTAGTCAGAGGGTGGTGAATCTGTGGAATTCTCTGCCACAGAAGGCTGTAGAGGTCAAGTCAGTGGATATTTTTAAGGCATTCTTTTAAGGATTCTTGATTAGTACAGATGTCAGAGGTTATGGGGAGAAGACAGGAGAATGGGGTTAGGAGGGAGATATAGATCAGCCATGATTGAATGGCGGAGTAGATTTGATGGGCCCAATGGCCTAATTCTACTCCTATTCCTTACGACCTTATGATGCCGTTCGGTCCATTGCTACCGTGACAGGTCCTTGAAACAGGTCTTTCTTTCGAGCTCTTGCAAAGGTTCGGGGGTAATTGGCCTAGAGTTTGGATCGACGATAGATTTACGAGCAAAGGACACGAGGAACTGCTGGAGTCCATTTGCACAGTGCATTTGCAAAGTGCTGGAATAACTCAGCGGCTCAGGCAGCATCTGTGGAGAACATGGACTGGAGGTCGCGGCAGACCAACGTTCACGTTCTCCAGGGCTGCAGCCCGGCCCGCTGAGTTACTCCTGCAGTCAAAACGTGCAGGAAGGAACTGCAGATGCCGGTTTACGCCAAAGATAGACACAAAATGCTGGAGTAACTCAGCGGGTCAGGCTGCGTCTCCCTCTGGAGAAAAAATAGGTGACGTTATGGAATTTCGCTGGAATTTAGAGGATTGAGGGGGGATCTTATAGAAACGTACAAAATTCTTAAGGGTTGGACAGGCTAGATGCAGGAAGATTGTTCCCGATGTTGGGGAAGTCCAGAACAAGGGGGTCACAGTTTCAGGATAAGGGGGAAGTCTTTTAGGACCGAGATGAGAACGTTTTTTTTCACACAGAGAATGGTGAATCTGTGGAATTCTCTGCCACAGAAGGTAGTTGAGGCCAGTTCATTGGCTATATTTAAGAGGGAGTTAGATGTGGCCCTTGTGGCTAGAGGGTTCAGGGGGTATGGCGAGAAGGCAGGTACAGGTTACTGAGCTGGATGATCAGCCATGATCATATTGAATGGCGGTGCAGGCTCGAAGGGCCGAATGGCCTACTCCTGCACCTATGTTTCTATGTTGTGGGTCGAAAGAAGGGTCACCTATTCCTTCTCTCCAGAGATGCTGCCTGTCCCGCTGAATTACTCCAGCATTTTTGTGTCTACCTTGTGTGTGTTGTTGTTGTCTCCGCTTGTGATTAACACGCACACACTTTCAAGGTTGGTGTGGAGGTGGGTGGCGCTGGGCTTTGCTAAAGCGGGGAGATGGGGTGGTGTTGCCGAGGCCTGCCTGCCTGCCTGCCTGCCTGGGTGGGTGATCTTGCCTGTTAGCCGGCGCTGCCTGTGCAGATGTGACGCCGAGAGAGTGTCCTTGCAGCAACGCTCTGCTCTGCTCTGCTCTCGCTCGGGCTGCGAACAGACTGCCTGCTCCGTCGCTAGTGGTCAGTGTTATTGACGTCAATTGGGAACGCAGATGTGGGCTCGGATTTCCGCAAAGCAGCAAGAGCGAGGAGCCGTATAGAGAGCGAGGAGCCGTATAGAGAGCGAGCGAGCTAGCAAGCGAGAGAGAGAGCTCTCTCTCTCTCTCTCTCTCTCTCTCCCTCTCTGTGTCTGTCTGTGCAGAGAGTGAGCCGGATCCGCGCCTCTATCTAAACCATCTAAACTCGTGGCTACAAGGAGCTCGGGGTGACTGTCCGGCGAACAAACTGCCCGGCGAATGCGGCAGCTGAGAAACCCTGCTCGCTGCCGGTGGAGAAGGTAACACACACACACACACACCAACACACAGATACACACACACACCGATACACACACACACACACACCGATACACACACACACACACACCGATACACACACACACACCGATACACACACACACCGATACACACACACACACACACACACCGATACACAGATACACACACACACACACACACACACACACACACACACACCGATACCCACACACACACACACACACACACCAACACACACACACACACACACACACACACACACACAGGCCAACACACACACACACACACACACAGATACACACACAGATACACACACACACACACACACACACACAGATACACACACACACACACACACACACACACCAACACACACAGATACACACACAGATACACACACACACACAGTCGCAGGTCGCGGACATCACCGCACTGCAGGTAAGTTGAAGATTGACTTTCAAGCGCTTCGCTGATCCTCTCGCCTCGCCGCTGCGATGTTAACAGCCCCAGTTTAAAGTTGTACCGGTCAGCCAGTCTGCCCACTGAGTGCTCCACTCGCCTCTAACACGTCCAATGCCTTTCGCGATCCCCCCGTTTCAGTTTCTCAAACGCAGTCACTAATAAAGTTGTTTATTTTGGGGTTGGTGCGGCGGCGCCGTGTTCAAGGGGGCGGGGTGGGTCGACAAAGATTTAAAGCGAGGACCGGCTGGGATTTAAAGAAGTTAAATCGCAGGGCATCTCCTTGAAGGTCCCTCACATTGGTAAAGCAGCATCTACAGTTCCTTGTTTCTAAAGATGTCTTTATTGGGGATTTTAAAATGCTGGAAAGACTCAGCGGGTCAGGCAGCATCTGAGGAGGTGAGCTAGTCGCTGCTGAGTGTTTGGGACGTGTTGGTGTTGGTGTTGGCTGGGTGGAGGTGTAACCGGTGGTACTGTTACCTCTCGGTAGGTCGTGGAACTCGCTGCCCGTTGAAAGCGTCTCCCGCTGCGGTGTGAGCGGACAGAAGCATCACATCAGCGACCATGGCTGGAGCAAAGGGGCACTGCTGTGAAGGCAAGATAGCCGGCCTGTACGACCTGGACAAGACCCTGGGCAAGGGCCACTACGCCGTGGTGAGATTAGCCCGCCACGTATTCACGGGGGAGAAGGTAGCGGTGAAAGTCATTGACAAAACCAAGCTGGACAAGTCCGCCACAGGCCATCTACTGCAGGAGGTACGATGCATGAAGTTAGTGCAACACCCCAACGTGGTCAGGCTGTACGAGGTGATCGACACCCAGACCAAGCTCTACCTGATCCTGGAGCTGGGCGACGGCGGGGACATGTTCGACTACATCATGAAACATGACAGGGGGCTGTCGGAGGGACAGGCCAAGGTCTACTTCGCCCAGATCGTGCACGCCATCTCCTACTGCCACAAGCTGCATGTGGTCCACCGCGACCTCAAGCCTGAGAACGTGGTCTTCTTCAAGGAGCAAGGGGTGGTCAAGCTGACCGACTTCGGCTTCAGCAACCGCTTCCAACCCGGCAAGATGCTGACGACCAGCTGCGGCTCGCTGGCCTACTCTGCCCCGGAGATCCTTCTGGGGGATGAATACGATGCCCCTGCCGTGGGTAAGTAAGTGCTCGCCCCGAGCCCTCTCTTCCTCATTCCCATCCAGAGAGACAAGTCTCAGCCATTTATTGTGGGCGGAGGAAAGTTTGGAACAGAATTGTAAGTTTAGTTCAGACACAAGGAGACCCTGCGATATGTATGTTGGGGATGATTGGGTTAACACATGTAGAGCCTTTGACAGCACTGGTCAGGCATCTGTGGAAGGGTGTACAGGCGCTGGAGAGGGTCCAGAGGAGGTTTACCAGAGAGATCCCAGGAATGATTGGGTTAACACATGTAGAGCCTTTGACAGCACTGGTCAGGCATCTGTGGAAGGGTGTACAGGCGCTGGAGAGGGTCCAGAGGAGGTTTACCAGAGAGATCCCAGGAATGATTGGGTTAACACATGTAGAGCCTTTGTCGGCACTGGTCAGGCATCTGTGGAAGGGTGTACAGGCGCTGGAGAGGGTCCAGAGGAGGTTTACCAGAGAGATCCCAGGAATGATTGGGTTAACACATGTAGAGCCTTTGACGGCACCGGGGCTGGAGTTTAGAAGGATGAAGGGGAACCTCATTGAAACTTGCCCATAGTGAAAGGCCTGGATAGAGTGAATGTGGAGAGAATGCTTCCACTAGTGGGGAAAGTCTTGGACCAGAGGCCACAGCCTCAGAATAAAAGGACGTGCCTTTAGACAGGAGATGGGGAGGAATTTCTTTAGTCAGAGGGTGGCGAATCTGTGGAATTGATTGCCGCAGACGGCCGCGGAGGCCAAGTCAATGAGGTGGAGATTGACAGGTTCTTGATTAGTAAGGGTGTCTGGGGTTATGGGGAGAAGGCAGGAGAATGGGGTTGAGAGAGAGAGAGAGACATGATTGAATGGTGGTGTAGACTTAATGGGCCGAATGGCCCAATTCTACTCCTGTAAATGGATAAACTGCTGAGGTGCACTGCGTGTCTGCACAGTCATTGCCCACAGTGGCCACTGGTCACAGTGTACCCCAGAGAGAGCAGCAGAAAGAACTCCACGCAGTCTCCATTGGCCCGACGAGTTCATAAGCAACGCCTTGTAGGAGGCGGGGAAATCAGACCCATTGCAATCTGAAAATATGAATGCAAAGCCTTTTTTTTCTGTGAATCAAATTTTTAACCAGTTAACCGCCTGCGAGTGTGGTTTTCAGTTTTAAACATCGTTCAGTGGGCCTGTTGACCTTGAGGTGAAACTCAAGCAATGTTGTGTCTTCTCATTCACTATTGTTTCGTAACTGAACGGATCTCCCCCCCCCCCCCACCCACCCCCCCCACCCACACCCACCCCCCCACCCACACCCACCCCCCCACCCACACACACCCCCAGCCCCCCACCCCCCACCCCCACACACACACCCACTTCAGGAATATAATCGTCCTGAAACGTATTTGAAGGGTTCATTTATTGACACCAGCGGGGCCTATTAACGTGTAAATGCATCGCTTCAGCACAACAGTAACAGGGATATAACGTTAGTGGTCTGTCATTCCATTCGCCAAACCCCCTCACCAACAGCTGGAGTATCTTTAAAATCTGCTCCAGTTACGCCGAGCGCCTCTGCTAACAAACCCGGCCAAATATTTCTGTAATCGCGCGTCTGTGTGTGTATGTGGGGGGGAAATGAGGAGGGAGGGAGGGGGAGAGAGAAGATAAGGGGGTGGGAGAGAGAAGATGGGGAGAGAGAAGATGGGGAGAGAGAAGAGGGGGGGAGAGAAGAGGGGGAGAGAGAAGAGGGGGAGAGAGAGAGGGGGAGAGAGAAGAGGGGGAGAGAGAAGAGGGGGAGAGAGAAGAGGGGGAGAGAGAAGAGGGGGAGAGAGAAGAGGGGGAGAGAGAAGAGGGGGAGAGAGAAGAGGGGGAGAGAGAAGAGGGGGAGAGAGGAGAGGGGGAGAGAGAGAGGGGGAGAGAGAGGATGGGAGGAGAGAGAGAGGATGAGGGGGGCAGGGGAGAGAGAGAGGATAAGGGGGGCGGGGGAGAGAGAGAGGATGAGGGGGGCGGGAGAGAGAGAGAGGTGGGGGGAGGGCAGGAGAGAGAGAGAGAGAGAGAGAGAGAGAGAGAGAGAGAGAGAGAGTGTGTGTGTGTGTGTGAGAGGGGGGAGAGAGAAGATGAAATACAGCCAAGTTGTGCAAACCCCTGCACCTGAAACACACCATTCTCGCAGAAAGGCTGTAGATTAACTGTGTGAGTAATTCAAAGTATCTCTGAAGATAGACACAAAGCGCTGGAATAACTCAGCAGGCCAGGCAGCATTTCTGGAGAAAAGGAATGGGTGATTCAGGTGGAGACCCTTTCTTCAGATTGAGAGTCAGGAGAGAGGGGAAACTAGAGGTATGAAAAGGTTCGGAACAAATCAGAGCCGGTACCAATGACCAAGGGAAGGTGGAGCCTACAATGGTCCAATGTTGGCTGTAGATGTGGTGGTAATGAAGGGATATATGGATGTGAACAGTGGAACTAGTAGGACAACTATCCATTTGGCGATTTTCATTGTATCTGTAGCTCACGGCTCTTGTGCATGTGAAACTTGACGTGACTTGATAATTTGAAGTTGGGATACATTTAAAAATGTGGAGCTGCCCATTTTATACCTGTCACTGGGAATAATGCTGCTTGGGGCCAGAAGCAGGAAGCTATTAATTGTGACGTCTTGAATAATGGATCAAAACAAAACGCTGAATAGCACTGGGCAATACAAACCAAAGCACTCAAACAAAAGCTTTTCACTGTATCTTTGTACACTTGCCAATAATAAACTAAACTTATCTAATCTGCTGTGGCCCTGTGTTTCTGTCGGCTGGGCTGTTTAGACACATGGGGCCATCTGAATTATTCTGGGGAAATCGCAGTAAATCCATTGCAGATGGAAACAATTTCTCCCCATATAAACCGGGCACCGTGGTAGAGTTGCTGCCGTACAGCGAACGCAGCGCCTGAGACCCGGGTTCGATCCTGACTATGGGTGCTGTCTGCACGGAGTTTGCACGTTCTCCCCGTGACCTGTGTGGGTTTTCTCTGAGATCTTCGGTTTCCTCCCACACTTAAAAGAATTATAGGTTTGTAGGTTAATTGGCTTGGTAAATGTAAAAATGGTCCCTAGTGCCCTAGTGTGTGTAGGATAGTGGACCCAGCGGGCAGAAGGGCCTAATTCTGCACTGAATCTCTAAACGAAACTAAACTTAGATACCTTAAAATGTGGCTAAACTTCTGATGAGCTGCATATAGCTTCTTGACTGTGGGTCGAACAGGAAGGTTAAGCATTCTTAGCGATGGGGTGGGTGCGGTAGAAAGATAATGCAATCATTATCAGAACCTATCCTATTTGATTAGTATAGTGGTCAGGGCATATGGGGAGAAGGCAGGAGAATGGGATTGAGAGGGAAAGATAAATTAGCAATGAGTGAATGGCGGAGACTTGATGGGCCAAATGGCCTAATTCTGCTCCTATAACTTGTTTCTTTGATACCATTGTGTTCCAAGTTTGCCTGAACCGGCAGAGGTACTATAAAATGTAAGTGAAGTAAAGTATTGCACAACCTTTCAAAAACAGATATTTATATACTGAAATTTATAAGATTAGCAGCTGATTAATCTTTAGATAGACGTGTGATTGGGCTTAAAGCTGATTCACTTTGGCATCCTGTCAGAAGAGATTACACTAAAATGTGTAGTCGACATTACCTGCATCAGGTTTATCATGGAGCTGATTGAGCAGTAAGGTAAATGAGGGCTTGAGTTTGATAGAGGCCCATATTAAAGCAAGTTGACAGTAGTGCGTCACTGGAGACAATTTATGCAAACGCTCTTGTCTGTGGGAGAGGGTGGGGAATTTTACTTTGCTTCTTGCTGTAGCTGCACAGTGCATTTGCATTTGCATCCCTTTCTAGTGATTGGCTCTAATCTATGGTAGCACATGCATCGCCTGCAATCCATTCAGAGCCCTGCTGCCTGCACCTTGACTCATGCCAAGTCTCGCAAGTCCATCGCCCCAGTGCTCTCCGAGCTGCACTCCCTCCCGTTCTGTGTTTGTACATTCTCCCCCGTGACCGCGTGGGTTTTCCCCGGGTGCTCCGGTTTCCTCCCACACTCCAAAGACGTAGAGGTTTGTAGGTTAATTGGCTTCGGTAAAGATTATAAATTGTCCTAGTGTGCAAGGATAGTTCTGGTGGACGATGAGGACTCGGTGGGCCGAAGGGCCTGTTTCCACACTGCATCTCTAAAGATAACTAAACTGTAAGACCTGAAGGCCCAGTCCTTGTGTTTAAATGCCTCCAGTCTCTCTCTGTCTCTGTAATGCCGACAACCCCCTGAGAGGTGTGCATTGCTCCAGACTGAGATGTGTGTGTTTGCCTTTGGTGTATCGGTCTTCAGCAGTGTGGGCTCAAGGCTCTGGAACTCCATCCACATCTACCCCTCTCCTGCTCTAAGACGTCCCTTGATAACCATCTCCTTGACAGTGCTTCTGCTCACTTGCCTTGACGTTTAAACTTCTTGGCATGGTGCCATTTATTTTGCCTGATTATGCTTCTGTCAAGTGCATTGGGAGGTTTTACTAATTTAAGCTGAAGATCACTCTGATGTACAAGGTGACCAGCAGCTCGGTATTATTCAGCAAGCATGTCCCTTATTTGTAGAGAAGCAGCATTGATAGGACAGGAAAGTTCCACTTCATGGGATAATTTCTTAATCAAGGGATATTTGTTTTCTTAATCAAGGGATACTTGTGTACTAAACAAGTTAAACTGATGGTGATGAGGCCTGATTTACAAAAGTAACAAGTCCCTGGTGACTTTCTCTTTAGAAGCACAGATATTTTACAGTACAATTACTTCTTGAAACCACTCCATTGTGATCTCCATCCTTTTACAGAAATGATTACCAGTGAACAAACTAATCAGGTGGAATTTTCAATCCTATCTGCTAAAAAAACAGCTGAATCTCTTTCTTGTTTTTTTTTAATTGGCATCTAATTTAGAAATGCCAGTGTACAACCATCTCTCTGTGGTAAGCACTGATATCCTGACAATAAAATATATTATAGACACAAAATGCTGGAGTAACTCGGACTCAAAGAAGGGTCTCGACCCGAAACGTCGCCCACTCCTTCTATCCAGAGATGCAGCCTGTCCCGCTGAATTACTCTAGTATTTTGTGTCTATCTTCGGTTTAAAACCAGCATCTGCAGTTCCTTCCTACATGATAGAATATATTATCTTTGTTAAGAAAATTGTTGTCTCCTTTCCGAATGCTTTACTATCTTCGAAGGTGTAAAGGCTTTATCATTACCCACCTTCGGTATTTTTGTTTTGTCTTGATGCAACTTGAAATACATAACGATGTAATTCTCCTTGGTAAATATAAAACAGAAACAGACACAAAATGTAGGAGTAACTCAGTGGGTCAGGCAGCATTTCTGGGGAGACGGAATCAGTGACGTTTCGGGTCGAGACCCATCATCATTGTCTGATGAAGGGTCTCGACCCGAAATGTCATCTATTCCTTTTCTCTTGACCCGCTGAGTTACTCCTGCATTTTGTGTCTATCATCGGTGTAAACCAGCATCTACAGTTCCTTCTTGCAAATGAAACTGAAGCAGGCAGCATTCTCATTGGTGATAACTCATTACTGAGCCTATTTCTTTGCAACTTTAAAAGGATGCCTATAATCTCACAGCATGCCGAAGAGACTCAATGCAAACGTTCAGGTTTAATGTCCCAGATTTTCTGGTTGTTTCCCGATCTTGGCCAAGCCGCACTGGGGAGGCCAGTTGTCTTTTGGCTTTTGGCTTCTTCCTTCCCCATTCTTCCACTACCACAATTGCATCAGAGGTTCCCATTTCCTGACCGTGGAACCTTTCCACGAATAGTCTGCTTCCAGTGCACGCTGTGTATAAACATCCCAGTGTAGTATGACTTCGAAAATTAAAAATCGAATGTTATCCTGACTTCTTCTCGTTCACTGCGTGCATCACAGTCGTGCAGCGGTAGAGTTGATGCCTTATAACGCCAGAGTCCCGGTCCAATCCTGACTATGGGTGCTGTCTGTATGGTGTTTCAACGTTCTCTCTGTGACTGCGTGGGTTTCCTCCGAGTGCTCCTGTTTCCTCTCGCGCTGCAAAGACGTAAAAGTTTGTAGGTTAATTGGCTTCGATAAGTTGTAAAATTGTCCCTAGTGTACGGGGTGATCGCTGGTCGGCGCGGACTTTCGTGGGTCAAAGGGCCTGTTTTCGCGCTGTGTCTCTAAAGTCTAAAAAAAAAAGAACTTTTGGCCATCACAGCCATTAAAGCAGCCAACTGTGCGTGCTGTGTTGGTCAGTGAGATGGGTAGAGTTAGCTCGAGTGGAATTCAACTCTCTGGAATTCTGAGTGGCATTTCCACAATATAACCAGGACGTAAACAACTGTGGTCTGGGTGGTCACAGCGTGGACCGTAGCTGCAGTGTGGTTACATGTCAGTCATACCTCACATGCAAAATGCCTTAATAATCACACCACTCGTAACCCACTCAGTGAAATGTCATTGCAACCCTGTCTCTCTCTCGTCCTAGGTTTGAATGGCTCCCCATGTTGCAAGTTTGCTTCTGAGTATCTTGCATGTGTATAGTTTTTTAGCAAACTTGGACAATACAGCTCACCCCCTCCATGAAACACTGGTCAACATGAGGAGCACCTTCAGCAACAGACTGGTTCCACCAAGATGTTTCACAGAACGCCACAGGAGATCCTTCATCCCTGTGATGACCAAATTGTACAACTCCTCCCCCTTCTGTCGTGGGTAGACTGACTCCTTTCTCCCACCACCACCCCCCCCCCCCCCCACAGCCTTTGCACATCCCCAATCCTTTCCACTCGTCAGTTTAATTTCATGTTTCATGTATTTTCTATCCTATCGTATGTCATAGAGTGATCTGCAGCCAATGAGTTGGGTGCGGTCAAGAATAACGAGAGCCTGGCACGATGGGGGGGAGCACTGAGGACAAAGGGGACCTGGTGTGGGGGGGGGGCACTGAGGACAATGGGGACCTGGCATGGGGGGGGCACTGAGGACAATGGGGACCTGGCGTGAGGGGGGGGGGGCATTGAGAACAAAGGGAACCTGGCATGGGGGGGGGGGCACTGAGGACAATGGGGACCTGGCGTGAGGGGCGGGGGCACTGAGGACAAAGGGGACCTGGTGTGGGGGGGGGGCACTGAGGACAATGGGGACCTGGCATGGGGGGGCCACTGAGAAGAAAGGGGACCTGGCATGGGGGGGGGGGGGGGGACAGAGAACAAAGGGGACCTGGCATGGGGGGGGGGCACTGAGGACAAAGGGGACCTGGCGTGGGGGAGGGGGGCACTGAGAACAAAGGGGACCTGGTGTGGGGGACGACGACGACAGAGAACAAAGGGGACCTGGCGTGGGGGAGGGGGGGGAGCACTGAGAACAAAGGGGACCTGGAGTGGGGGGGGGGGCACTGAGAACAAAGGGGACCTGGTGTGGGGGGGGGGGCACTGAGAACAAAGGGGACCTGGCGTGGGGGAGGGGGGGGGAGCACTGAGAACAAAGGGGACCTGGAGTGGGGGGGGGGGGGGGGCACTGAGAACAAAGGGGACCTGGAGTGGGGGGGGGGGGGGGCACTGAGAACAAAGGGGACCTGGTGTGGGGGGGGGGGGCACTGAGAACAAAGGGGACCTGGAGTGGGGGGGAGGGCACTGAGAACAAAGGGGACCTGGCGTGGGGGAGGGGGGGGAGCACTGAGAACAAAGGGGACCTGGTGTGGTGGGGGGGGGCACTGAGAACAAAGGGGACCTGGTGTTGGGGGGGGGGGGCACTGAGGACAAAGGGGACCCAGGGTGGGGATGAAGGAGGGATCACCATTACTTTAAAGATTACGTTCTGTAACTTTGTCGGTGGCTTTGTGGCCACTCTTGTGTACTTTGGTACATGTGACAATAACGTATCATCATCATTTTTTTAAAAAAAAGAGGTGTTTTCACTGTTGTAACCCGGTAGTGGTTGGAGTATGAAACTTGCTATCGAAGAGGATAGCTGAAATAAATATAATGGATGCATTTACAAGGAAGCTCGGGAAGGAAGAAACAGAGTGACGTGTTGATAGAGGAGACCACACCTGCAGCTTTGTGTAGTAGCTTTGTGTACAGGTTTAATCACCTTGCCTAAAGTACAGATATACTTGTCACACAGGGCATGTGGCAACAATTCACCGGGCTGGTTCCAGGGCATGGCAGGTTTGCTGTACGAGGGAAACGTACAAAATTTCGACAGTGGCGATAACTCTTCCGCTGGCTGCAGAGCCCAGAACCAGGGCTTCGTTTCATCACGAGGAGTAGATTGTTAACAGCTGAGGCGATAAGAGGTTTCTTCACTGATTGTAACTCTTCACGCCAGAAGTCTCCGTCATTGCACTTACTCAAACAGAAACGCAAACAAGGTGGCGCAGCGGTAGAGTTGCTGCCTTGCAGCATCAAAGACCCGGTTCGATCCTGACTATGGGTGCTGTCTGTATGGAGTTTGTACATTCTCACTGTGACTGCATAGGTTTTCTCCGGGTGCTCCGGTTTCCTCCCACACTCCAAAGATGTAGGTTAATCGGCTTCGGTAAAATTATAGATTGTCCCTAGTGTACAGGATATAAAAATGGGTAGGTGTCTGGCATGGCTGTAATTATCTATGGTCTTTTCGCTGACTGGATAGCACGCAACAAAAAAGCTTTTCATTGCACCTCGGTACATGTGATGGTAATAAACTAAACTACATGGTATGAGGCAGAAGGTCAGCCATGATCTTGATCAACGATGGAACCGACTTGATGGGCCAAATGGGCTCCTGTTTCTTGTACTTTCATGTAGTGGGAATAGGCGAGAGTGGAGCTTAAATATTAGTGTTAAGCATTTGGAGCAGATAGGTGTGTCGGGACTGTAAATTCTGGATGAGCCCAGAGCAGAAGATGTCTCCCGTTCAATGCAGTTAGATTGTAAATGGTTAGCGTGCTGTGCTGGTTCACAGGGCACTGATGTTGCACTAAGACCAGCCCTTGGGAGACCGTGTGTGCCATGGTTTGGGAATGAATTCACACTTGGATTTCCGTTGAAGGCAGAAGGACAGGGAGAGGCAGAGGGCTGCTCAACTCTCCAAAGTGGGCTGGGCAAGATGAGGAAGGGCGCCGGGCGCCGGGCGTGGGAACCACAGTTGAAATGTTCTGGTTGAACTACGGCGGCCCTCTGCATGTTCCTTATGACCTCAGAGGGAAGTTGGCAGGTTGTTCCTGATTGGAATAATGCTGTAGGCAGCTCCGCCCTCGCTCCTAGGCCCAGTTCCAAATAGGAAGGCAACAAGTTAAGATAGGAAAATAACTGCAGATGCTGGTACCAATCGAAGGTATCACAAAAAGCTGGAGTTACTCAGCGGGTCAGGCAGCATCTCCGGAGAGAAGGAATGGGTGACGTTTCAGGTCGAGACCCTTCTTCAGAATCAAGCCGGCTCATGGCTGGAAATAGTATTGGGCTTCTGGCGACTGTGTGCCAGGGGGAATTGGTTCTGCCGTAACAGACAGAAAGACAAGGGGGAGCTGAAATGGGGAGAGTGCAGTTCATTTCGGGTTAATTTCCCACATTTATCATGGGAAGTGATTCCCTCTCTGTCTCTTCACTTCTCTGTTGTGAAGATTGCAAAAAGAGGGACGTTTTTGTTTGGATGTTCTCGGTAACCCTCACTTTCAGATTAATGATAGGATTTCAATAAGATAGACACAAAATGCCGGAGTAACTCAGCGGGTCAGGCAGCATCTCTGGTGAAATGGAATAGGTGACGTTTCGGATCGAGACCCTTCTTCAGACTCAGTAAGGATTTCGATAAGGCAGTTTGTCGGCTGATTCACTGTATTATTTGTTTGCAACAGCGTTTCGTTAAGCCTCATTTCACTACTTTTGACTGCACTTCTGAACAAATCAGATGCTAAACTGCCCACTGCACTATAATCAATGCCCATCCTAAAACCAATCACTCCCATCCATTAAAAGGGGTTGTTATGCACAATATCTCCATACGCAATTTTTATGAATCAAAAGTGAGATACACTGGGAAATTTTAAGGTGAGATTTGATGGTAAAAAATATTATATCTTTCAATTGGTGTTGTATTGGGTGGCCTAAGTCTCTTCTATTCATGGATACTGGCTGATCAGTGTATTTCATTCAGAAGTTTATTAAGGTTTGATCCTGATCTCTGATGCACATTCTCTCTGTGACCGCATGGCTTCTTCCCCCACCCCCCCCCCCCCTCCCCCCACCCCCACCCCACGCACCGCTCGCCCCGCAAGGTATTCAGTTTCCGCACACATCCTAAACCAATGTGGATTATTGGCCACGGCAAACTGCCTGTTGGTCTGTTGATGAGCAGTGAGAGAGATGATGGCAATGTGGGGAGAACAACATGGGATTAGCCCAAGTGGATGCATGACAGTCAGCACGGACTCAGTGGGCTGAAGGGCCTGATTACATGCTGTGTGACTGCTTGATTCTACTGGTCTGGGAGGAAAGAGTTCAAAACCTCATAAGTCATAGGAGCAGAAGTAGGCCCATTCGGCCCGTTCGAGTCTACACTGCCATTGGATCATGGCTGATCTTTCTTTCCCTCTCATCCCTATTCCCTTGCCTTCTCCCCATAACTCCTGACACCCTTACTAATCATGAATCTGTCAATCTCCACTTTAAAATACCCATTGACTTGGCCTCCACAGCCAATGAATTCCACAGATTAACCACCCTCTGACTATAGAGATTCCTCCTCATCTCCTTTCTGACGTGCGTCCTTTTATTCTGAAGCTGTGCTCTCTGGTCCTGGACTGTCCCACTAGTGGAAACATCCTCTCCGCATCCACTCTATCCAGGCCTTTCACTATTCGGTAAGTTTCCATGAGGTATCCCCTCATCCTTCTAATCTCTAACTGAGAGAAAGAACTTGTTTCATGATCAATATACAACGTTACTGCGGTACCTCAGCACAGAGGTGATTCAGGGTTTGGGCAATCCCCTCCCTCACTCTGCAAACTGCATTGAGGCTGCACACTGGGTGTGGTTGACACCTGATGCAATGCTTTTGAAAAAAAACATTAAAAATGATCAACCAGATGTTATTTTTAACTACCGGGTGAACTAAGGCACTTTCCACCTGGCTTATTCCCTTATCTTTGTTTAACCATATTTACAACATGTTCTGTTTTAGTTCGTGTTTCATTTCCACAGTTGTGCTATTTGATGAAGGATGAGGGGGGATCTTATTGAAACAGATAAGATAATTAGGGGATTGGACACATTAGAGGCAGGAAACATGTTCCCAATGTTGGGGGAGTCCAGAACAAGGGGCCACAGTTTAAGAATAAGGGGTAGGCCATTTAGAACGGAGATGAGGAAGAACTTTTTCAGTCAGAGAGTGGTGAAGGTGTGGAATTCTCTGCCTCAGAAGGCAGTGGAGGCCAGTTCGTTGGATGCTTTCAAGAGAGAGCTGGATAGAGCTCTTAAGGATAGCGGAGTGAGGGGGTATGGGGAGAAGGCAGGAACGGGGTACTGATTGAGAGTGATCAGCCATGATCGCATTGAATGGCGGTGCTGGCTCGAAGGGCTGAATGGCCTACTCCTGCACCTATTGTCTATTGTCTATTCCTTCCTTCCCTGCCATGGAGAACCAAAGAAGCTCCTGCTATTGGTGCAGGAGGGGGAGAGGAGCATCTCTCTCTCTCTCTCTAGTGGAGAGGATGTTTCCACTAGTGGGAGAGTCTAGGACCAGAGGCCACACATCAAAATAAAAGGACGTTCCTTTTAGAAAGGAGACGAGAAGGAATTTCTTTAGTCAGAGGGTGATGAATCTGTGGAATTCACTACCACAGAAGGCTGTGGAGGCCAAGTCAATTGATATTACTAAGGCGGAGATTGATAGATTCTTGATTAGTTTGGGGGTTATGGGGAGAAGGCAGGAGAATGGGGTTGAGAGGGTAAGACCGATCAGCCATGATTGAATGGTGGAGTAGATTTGATGGGCCGAATGGCCTAATTCTGCTCCTGTGGCTTAACTAATGAACATCCAGCATTTCGAACAAGTTGCATCAGTAAAATCGGGATTGTCAGGTTGGTAAATATTCATTGTTATTTGCATCAAATTACGTGCAATGATTCATCATTACACTTGTCAGAAATAATCAGCTACTCCAGTGGAGTCGTTAACGACTTGTGACATTACAGATCTCAATCGTACCACCAGAGTCTGAGCTATGAATGCTCTGAAGGTAAGCCACACTGGGCGGTGTGACTGGATTATTTTCAGGGTTATTGCTCCTTCAAACATGTGCCACTTTACAATGTGTTTCGCAGATGGTTAAACTTCGAAAAACAAGTATATTTGGGTGTTAGACGCAGCAAGGTTGCTATCTTTCAATGAGTATCACGAAGAACTGAATCCATTTGTTATTGTCAATGTCTAAGCAAGATATCTTAAAGTGCAGGTATGGTATACGTAGCTCAAAAGGACACATGACCCACAGTAACTCAGCGAGTCAGGCAGCGTCTGTGGAGAACATAGTTTGGTTTAGTTTTAGTTAAGTTTATTGTCACGTGTACTGAGGTACAATGAAAGCTTTTTCATTGCGTGTTATCCATTCAGCTGAAACACTAGAAATTATTACAATCAAGCTGTCCACAGTATACAGATACAGGATAAAGGGAAGTCCGGTAAAGTCATGGTAAAGTCCGATTAAAGATAGACTGAGGGCTTCCAATGATGTAGTTGGGAGGTCAGGACTGCTGTTTAGCTGGTGATGGGATGGCTCAGCTGCCTGATGACGGCTGGGAAGAAACTGTCTCTGAATCTAGAGGTGTGCTTTTTCACACTTCTATACCTTTTTGCCCAATGGGAGAGGGGAGAAGAGGGAGTGGCCAGGGCGAAATTCGTCCTTGATTATGCTGTTAGGCAGCGTGAAGTGTACATGGAGTCAATGGAAGGGAGGTTGGTTTGCTTGATGGTCTGGGCCATCTCCAGAATTCTCTGCAGTTTCTTGCGAAATGGTACCTATCCATGTTGCTACAGGACCTGTTGAGTTACTCCAGCACTTTGTGCCCTTTCGTGTATTAACCAGCACCTGAAGTTCTTTGTTTCTAAATTTACAGCTCATGTTTTGTAGTGCTTCCCTCTCTTTTTTTCTGGGCCTCCTAAGCCCAATTACTTTCATGGAGGAAATTTGAACTGTTTAGGCAGCCCACGTCTTTTGTAGTTGATGAGTGTCTGAGGAGAAATTATTCTTGCTGCCATTATCAGCATGATGGACTTAATGGGCCCATTGGAATGGCCTGGGGGAGGGAGAACCTTTGTCAGAGTAGCAGGGAAATCAATAGAGTAAATATGAAAGTATCATTTGGCATTGTCCACGATGGCGCAGAGGTAGAGTTGCTGCCTTACAGCACATGCAGTCCCGGAGACCAGGGTTTGATCCCGACTACGGGTGCCGTCTGTACGGAGTTTGTACGCTCTTTGTACGCTCTCCCCGTGACCTGCATAGGTTTTCTCCGAGATCTTCGGTTTCCTCCCACATTCCAAAGACGTACAGGTAGGTAGGTAAATTGGCTTGGTAAATGTGAAAATTTTCCCGAGTGTGTGTAGGATAGTGTTAATATGCTGGTCGGCGCAGACCCGGTGGGCCGAAGGGCCTGTTTCCGCGCTGGATCTCTAAGCTAAAGTTAAAACATCCTGACGTCTCGCATCTTGAGTGCCGTATCCAGCAGTCACTTGCAGATGTCCCATGACATTTGCACATGTTCATCTCCAAGCACATTCATCCTGCAATTTGAAGGAGTTTGTGTTTAATAGCAATTGAGTGGGAGTGAAATCAAATTTGGCAAGGCGTTTCTAGTTACATGTGCTGAGTATTTCATAACCTTGACTCTGGTCCACAGAGGCTGAACAAATGTGTCGAGTGTGCATTGAAAAGAAAACAAATTTGGAAAAAACACTGTTTGTGTTGAGCAATAACCTTGTAATGTCTGGGCTGTTTTTCTCTCTCACACACATTAGATTTAACTAACTGTAGCGAAGTCATAGCAGGTGCACAGCAATAAGTATCAGATGGCGTGTTCTCCCTCTGCCAGCATCCTCTGTATCTTGAAGACGGACACTAAATGCTGGGGTAACTCAGCGGGTCAGGCAGCATCTCCGGAGAATAGGAACGTTTCGAGAAGGCGAAAAGAAAACAAGAAACGAAAACAAGAAAAAAGTTGACGTTTCATAGAAATAGAAACAGGACCACATAGAAGCAGAAACATAGAAAGAAGGTGCAGGAGTAGGCCATTCAGCCCGTCGAGCCAGCACCGCCATTCAATATGATCATGGCTGATCATCCAAAATCAGTACCCCATTCCTGCTTTCTCACCATAGCCCTTGATTCCGTTAGCCCTAAAAGCTATATCTAAGTCTCTTTTGAAAACATCCAGGGAATTGGCCAACAGTGCCTTCTGTGGCACAGAATTCCACAGATTCACAACACTCTGGGTGAAAAAGCTTTTCCTCATCTCAGTCCTAGATGGTCTACCCCTTATTCTTAAACTGTGAGCCCTGGTTCTGGACTCCCCCAACATCGGGAACATTTTTCCTGCATCTAGCCTGTTCAATCCTTTAAGAATTTTATATGTTTCTTTAAGATTTCGGGCTTAGACGCTTCTTCAAACTGAGAGTCCCTCAGTCCAAACTCTGGACACACAGTCTGAAGAAAGGTCTCGACCCGAAAGGCGACCTATTTCTTTTTCTCCAGAGATGCTGCCTGTCCCGCTGAGTTACTCCAGCATTTTGTGTCTATCCTTTGGTGTAAGCCAGCATCTGTAGGTCCTTTTTACACACATCCTCTTAATCTCACTGGTTTTAAGTTGGAGGTGGAGGTAAAGGGAGCGTTTTGTATCGACCTTCTGTCCACTAGGTGGTTGGACTCTATGCTTCTCGCTGCCTGACCATGCTGTTCCTTCCACGGGTGTGACAGCTGTGATCTATGTGATGGGCCTGTTACACGTCCAACTCTCTGAGCCTGCTTGCTATCTGCTGCAGGTGTCACTGAGCTCCGCTCAGAGGTGGTGACCGGTGTCAAAATTGACACGGGTCAAAGCAGCTTATCTCTGATAGTCCCTTGTTGCCACATGCTTGAATGTTTCCAGTGGTCCAGTGAGTGTGGTTACAGAGGCTTTTGTCCAGTGCCTGGCCCTTGGGTTGCACTAGACTGACGAACACCCTTACACACGATCGACCCCCCATTGTGTTAAATTCAACAGTCCTGGGGCATTCCATTGAATGGAATAGACACCATTCATTTCTGTCAGGGGTTTATTATGTTGGCATAACTGTACTTAGTAGGTGGTAGTTAACGCCTGTTGATGGACTTCAACCTTTGGCTTTCTCCCTGTCTCACTTTCCTCTCTCTCCTTTATCAGTCCTTGATGCCATTCAATATAATACTATGGTTATATGGATGATGAACTTTTTGAGTAATTTCCAATTTAGTGGACAAGATTGACCCAAGATAGCCTGTGAAAATGGGGGGGGGGGGGGGGGGGGAGGGGGAGGTGGAAAGCCTGTAATCCAAAAATAAAGAGATGCAAACCACACCATGGCTACACACTCATTTCACCCCTGCCTTAGGGAAGAAGTACAGGAGCCTGAAAACGGTAACATCCAGGTTCAGGAACAGTTTCTTCCCGACAGCCATTAGGCCTCTGATTCAAGATTCAAGATTCAAGATAGCTTTATTTGTCATCCAATATTGGACGAAATTCAGTCACCCACAGTCCAACAAGAAAAGCATTAAATAGGCATTAAAATTACACAACCCCAAAAACACACAAAAAAAGAAACATCCATCAAAGAAACATCCATCACAGTGAGTCTCCTCCAGTCCTCTCCTCACTGTGATGGAAGGCCACAATGTCTTTCCCTTCTCCTGCCGTCTTCTCCCGCAGTCAGGCTGTTGTGGTTGCAGGCCGCGCTAATAAGCTCTGAACTACATAGACTATTATTGCACTGTTGTCTGTTTTGTTTTTATGTGTACGTGTGTGTGTGTGTGTGTGTGTGTGGTGAACTTTTTTTCTCATTTATTATATTGTTTACGGTGTACTATGTTTACATTCTGTTGTGCTGCTGCAAGTAAGAATGTCATTGTCCTATCTGGGACATTTGACAATAAAACACTCTTGACTCTTGAATGTGTGGATGGGTTGTGGCTGTCAGTGCCGATTCCGATCAGCCTGAAGCATTAATTCCTTTTGACTCTCTGCAGAACCGAGCGAGGCTGCTCGCTGAGTGAGTCCAGCAACTCTTTTCATTGCATATTCCAGTCCGTGCAACATTTTTGCTTTTCTTTCACTGTGGCTAGGGTTAATAAATTAGCCCGTCTTTCTTCAAAACTCCGGTTGCCAACAAAAAAAAAAAAACTTGCATGTTTTCTCTAACCACTGCGTTTGATTCCTCAACCCCGATTATTAACCTCTCCACATTTTCCAGCCATGAATCTTGTGCTCTTGGGTTTTACCCAGTTTCCGTGCTTAAACTGAACACTCCAGGCAAGGATTTACGATGTTGACATAACTGTGGTTAGTAGGTCGTGGTTAATACCTATCCATGGACTTCACCCTTTTGCCTGTTTTCATTGATTCCATCTGCAGTAAATTTATATATAGTTTTCACACAAAAAAATGAGATGGAGGCTTTGTGTTTCAGCTTTAACTAAATGTTAACTGAACACGTACACACACGAACATAATTTGTTCCCCTCTCCTGCTGCAGTATTGGTGATGCCCTGTTCGGCTCGAGTATAGGAGTGACCTGGTTTGGATTCAGATATTTTTTTGTTTGTTAGAGATACCAAGATACAGTGAATTTCTTCACTTCCATGAAGCTCACGGAGCAACCATCATACATAAAGTCGTGATAAATATAACAAATACAATGAAAAGTGCAGGACAGAGCAAGATTGCAGTACAAAACATAGAAACATAGAAAATAGGTGCAGGAGTAGGCCATTCGGCCCTTCGAGCCTGCACCGCCATTCAATATGATCATGGCTGATCATCCAACTCAGTATCCTGTACCTGCCTTCTCTCCATACCCCCTGATCCCTTTAGCCACAAGGGCCACATCTAACTCCCTCTTAAACATAGCCAATGAACTGGGCTCAACTACCTTCTGTGGTACCTTCACCACTCTCTGTGTGAAAAAAAAACTACCTTCACCACTCTCTGTGTGAAAAAAAAGCTTTCTCATCTCGGTCCTAAAGGATAATAAAGTTCTGTAACGGAATAACCGAAGAAGATAGAGTTAAAAGTACTTGGCAACATCCCCAGGAACTAGAGTGGCACAGCGGTAGAGTCACTGTGTCACAGTGACCCGGGTTTGATCATGACTACGGGTGCTGTCTGTATGGAGTTTGTACATTGTGACTGCGTGGGTTTTCTCTGGGTGCTCCGGTTTCCACCCACATTCCAAAGACGTGCAGGTTTGTGGGTTAATTGGCTTCCATAAATTGCTCCTAGTGTGCAGGATGCGGGACAGGGGTAACGTCGAATGGTGTACAGGTATTGGCGCTGTCTTGGTGGGCCGAAGGGGCTCTGTTTCCACACTGTGGAATCTCTAAACTAAAATAATCTGTGATGGTAATGAATTGCAAATAAAAGTCCCTGATTTTTATTGCCTGCTGCATGTTTCTGATTTTGGTGTGACATTCTGTCCAGATTGGGCTGAGGTTCTGTTGGGGTTCGAACTGACACGTCACCTATTCCTTTTTCTCAGATTTAGACAATAGGCAATAGGTGCAATAGGCTATTTGGCCCTTCGAGCCAGCACCACCATTCAATGTGATCATGGCTGATCATCCACAATCAGTACCCCGTTCCTGCCCTCTCCTCATACCCCCTGACTCCGCTATCATTAAGAGCTCTATCTAACTCTCTCTTGAAAGCATCCAGAGAATTGGCCCCCACTGCCTTCTGAGGCAGAGAATTCCACAGATTTACAACTCTCTGCGTGAAAAAGTTTTTCCTCATCTCCGTTCTAAATGGCCTACCACTTATTGTTAAACTGTGGCCCCTGGTTCTGGACTCCCCCAACATTGGGAACATGTTTCCTGCCTCTAGCGTGTCCAATCCCTTAATAATCTTATATGTTTCAATAAGATCCCCATTCATCCTTCTAAATTCGAGTGTATACAAGCCCAGTCGCTCCAGTCTTTCAACATACGACAGTCCCGCCATTCCGGGAATTAACCTAGTGAACCCATGCTGCACTCCCTCAATAGTAAGAATGTCCTTCCTCAAATTTGGAGACCAAAACTGCACACAGTACTCCAGGTGCGGTCTCACTAGGGCCCTGCACAATTTCCCAGATTCTCCAGATTCTCTCCAGTGAGATTGAATTCACCTGGTCTACCATTGCATTGTGCGATTCTCTGTAAAGCTTGAGTGAAGTGGGGAAAGTGCATTGGTTGGCTTTCATCCAGTCGGACATGACAACCCAGTCTCTCCCCTGGCGCTCGCAGTCCCAAACCTTAAGCAGTGCAGCGGCCCTGACCGCCGCCTGTTTGCAATTCCACACCGGCACCGAGATGTGCGTCTGGTTACTGGGACTTCCTGTTGAGCAGGTTTTGGATAGAGTGGCTGGTGGTTGGAAAACCGTGCTACTGAAAGAGCTGCAGCTCCATCACCAGTGCCCTGAACATCCCTCAAATCAGTCTTGTTTCTGGCTGTCGCCCAGATGGCTGGCAGCTCGGCTATCGTGTTCAACTGGAAATCAGATAGTGTACAGCTGTCCTGAGGCGCAGCTTTACACCCAACCTTGGCTCTGTGGGCTGCCTTTTCATTGCATCTAGTCTGTCAACATCCAACAGTTGTTGTGATCACTTAGCGTTTCAGGTACGATTTATGAACCATATTTATCCCAAAGAATTATCTTTGATTCATCGTATGGAAACAAGTGGTGTTTTGTTTATTATTACCCCCCCCGCCCTGCACCCCCTGGTTAAATTGGGTCAAACTCTAGACTGGTGTGACTTTTCTTCAAAAGGTTCCCAAGCTATTTGTGACCCAACCACCATACGATGAAGGTTTAACACTTTAAAACTTCATACCGACGTCTATTTATCATTGAAGGGCTTGCTACTGGTGGGGATCTTTGGGTTTGAGCCAGAATTGTTCCCTGCGGTCAGCATTTGACTCCCTCCACCTTGTCGAGCCTTGGCCATCAGCTCCCCATCTCTTGCAGTGATTTGCAGTGGGAACTGTCTGGGTCGTTCTCTCCTTCCTTATCTCAGTCCACTAGGGCACCCCCTGAAAGATGCTTCTCTCTCACCTTTGTCATTGTGGCTGCATTCAGTAGGTTTAAGTTTCACCAGAGATTCTGCGGCAACGGTGGGAATTGCTGGTTCACGCACAGTCTGCTGGTTTTCGCATGGTTTATTTCCTGTAATCCAGAGGATCTGATCTAATCATATTGTTTCTGTGGTTGCTGAGATCTGATGAGCCACCCTGTAGGCCTAGGTGCCAGGGGAACTCGTAGAGCGTGGAAACAGGCCCTTTGGCTCAACTTATCCACACCGACCAACACGTCCCATCTACAGTAGTCTCACCTGCCCGCATGTGGTCCAGATCCCTCTAAACCTGTCTTATCCATGTACCTGTCTGATTGCTTCTTAAACGTTACGATAGTCCCTGTCTCAACTACTTCCTCCGGCAGCTCATCCCATACACCTACCACCGTTTGCTTGGAAAAAGTTATCCCTCTGATTCCTATGATCTTATAGAGGTGTACAAACTCATGGGAGGAATAGATCGGGTGGATGCCCAGAGTGGGGGGAAATCAAGAACTGGAGGGACATGGGTTTAAGGTGAAGGGGGAATGATCACCCCACATCCTTCTGTGCTCCAGGCAATTGAGTCCCAGCCTGCTCAACCTCAGGCCCTCGAGTCCTGGCAACATCCTCGTACGTAAATCCTCTCTGCACCCTTTCCCACTTGACAACATCTTTCCTATAATATGGTGCCCCGAACTGAACACAAACTCTAAATGCGGCATCACCAACATCTTGTATAACAGCAATGGATCTGCTGTTGGGAGCTATTGATTCTATTTGGACATAGTAGGTGGCTCAGTGGTCTCTCCCCCCCCCCCCCCCCCCCCCCACCCCCACACCTTCTGACTCGTCTTAAATGTAGCCACACGGTGGGCTGCAATGAAACGCTTGTATTTGGCGATCACGGTTTCTGTCTCAAAACATCATCTACAAGCTAGATGCAGGAAAAATGTTCCCAATGTTGGGAGAGTCCAGAACCAGGGTCTGAGAATAAAGGGGAAGCCATTTAAAACTGAGATGAGGAAAAAAAAATTCACCCAGAGAGTTGTGAATTTGTGGAATTCTCTGCCACAGAAGGCAGTGGAGGCCAATTCACTGGATGAATTTAAAAGAAAGTTGGATAGAGCTCTTAGGGCTAGCAGACTCAAGGGGTGTGGGGAGAAGGCAGGCATGGGTTACTGATTGTGGATGATCAGCCATGATCACAATGAATGGCGGTGCAGGCTCGAAGGGCCGAATGGCCTCTTCCTACACTTATTTTCTATGTTTCTGAGTTTCTTGTCGGGAGATGAGGGGGGGGGGATGTAGTCAAGTTGCCACTTTGTGGTAAGTGTCAGTGCCAGCTTCTTCACGTACAATGAACAATCTCCGAGTGACATTGGGCCTTATTGTACCTCCTGTCCTTGCAACAGCTGTTTATGGCATGAGTCGTTTTAGCCGCACTGCCACATTTCCCTGATTTGGACAGAGGGGTCTTTGTGGCGTTGTTGGCTGTAAGTTCTGCCACTCTAGTCAGCCGCTGTACCCTGCTGATTGTTCGGTCAATGATCCTTTGTCAAGCCAAGGCTACAACTATCGATGGGCTGCTGCTTTTCTCCCTCTTGCGTATCAATGCAGTTGCTTCATTTGTATCATGGTATTAAAGACAAGGTACTGGCATGGATGGAAGATTGGCTGACTGGCAGAAGGCAAAGGGTGGGAATAAAGGGGGCCTTTTTCTGGTGGACTGCCGGTGACGTGGCGTTCCACAGGCTTCGGTGTAGGATCTGCTACTTTTCATGTTCTGTGTTAATGATCTGGGTAATAATAATAATATATTCCTTTATTCGTCCCACACCGGGGAAATTTACAGTGTTACAGCCGCAAAGTGGATAGCAAGAGAGCAAGAGATCATTCATTATAAATAAAAGATACATAAATTGTCATCAGTTTCCGTGTGTTCTTAGCTGTTACTGTTGACTCGTCTGCTGGGAGCAGTGCTGGTTGTGCAGTCTCACAGCAGCGGGAAGGAAGGACCTCCTATATCTCTTTGTGACTTTGTGACCAGGTTTGCCAATGATACAAAGATGGGTGGAGGGGCAGGTAGCATGGAGGATGCGGGGAGTCTACCGAAGGACTTGAACAGGTTGGGAGAATGGGCAAAGAAGTGGCAAATGCAATACAGTGTAGCAAACTCTGTGGTCATGTACTTTGGTAGAAGGTGTAAAGGTATAGACTTCTTTCTAAATTCAGATATCAGGGGCGCAAAAGGACTTGGGAGGGCAGGTGCAGGATTCCCAAAAGGTAAATTTGCAGTTTGAGTCAGCTGGAAGGAAGGCAAATGCAATGCCGGCATTCATTTTGAGGGGACTAGCATATAAAAGCAAGGATGTAATGCTGAGGCCCTGGTGAGGCCACATTTGGAATATTGCAAACAGGCTTGGGTGGCATAACTGAGGAAGGATGGGCTGGCTTTGGAGAGGATGCTACGGTTTGAGAATGATCCCTGGAATGATTGGGTTAACGTACGAGGAGCATTTGAAGTCCCTGGGCCTGTACTCGTTAGTGTTTCGAAGTGGTGGTTGGGGGGGGGGGGGGCCTGGATAGAGTGGACGTACCTTAAATGGCGATGAAGGATGGACCTCTTTACACAGAGGGTGGTGAATCTGTAGAGTTCATTGCCACAGATGGCTGTGGAGGCCGTTATAGGATATTTTTAAAGCAGAGATTGATAGATTATAGGTTAAGGGGGAGAAGGCAGGAGAATGGGGTTGAGAGGGAAAGATGGATCAGCCATGATTGAAAGGAGTAGACTTGATGGGCCGGATGGCCTGATTCTGCCTCTAAGTCTAATAAAGAAGGGATGCCTGTGTGTGTGTGAGGGTGAGGGTGAGCTTCTGGCTTACTGTCGGGAAACCCGTTCTCATGGTGTGAAGACATTAACGTCTCCTTGTCACGTGACGTCTATGTGAAAAGCTTGGGTTGCAGTGCAAGGTGCTGATCAGTTGTATTTGTATGGCACCCTTCACAAGCTCAGGATATTACGTGGCACCTTGCACTTCAAAATAGTACTTCAGGTCTTATAATGCCTGTTACGTGGTAATCGTAGCAGTCAACCAACACCCCTCAAACAGCAATGACATTAATTGACTGCTCGATTGAAGAGACACAGCATGGAAACAGGCCCTTCGGACCACTGAGTCCACACCAACCACCCATTCACACTACTTCTATCTTATCCCACTTTTGCATCCACTCCCTGCACCCAAGGGACAATTTTACAGAGGCCAATTAACTTACAACCCCATATGTCTTTGGGATGTGGGAGGAAACCGGAGCACTCCGGGGGAAATCCACGTGGTCGCAGGGAGATCGTGCGAACTCCACACAGACAGCAACCCGAGGTCAGGGTCAAACCCAGATCTCCGGTGCTGTGAGGCAGCAGCTCCACCATTTTGAGGTCTAGGTTTAGACCAGCACACCAGGGAGAACTCCCTGTTGTTCTTTCCAAGTTTCAGAGGGGCTCTACATCCACCTAGATGCACAGATGAGGCCTTGAATCTGGCGGCTGATTGGAGAGGCAGTACTTCCAACTACATAACACTACCTCAGTACTGTACATAACAGACGAGTCTGCCCAGCACTGGGCCGTGTGACTGGAGCACACGTCCCCCTGATTTGAGAGCAAGAGTGCTTCCCTTGAAACAAGATGGACACAAATAAACCTGAAGAAGGGTTCCTACCCAAAAGTTACCTGATGCTTTTTCTCCAGAGATGATGCCTCGCGTGCTGCGTTACTCCAGCATTTTGTAACTGTCTTTGGTATAAACCAGCATCTTCAGTTCCTTCCTTCATGAATGTGCCTGGTTTGGCGGGGGAGATGTGTATCGGAGGGGAGGCAATGTAATATGTATCTGAAGTGTAAAACTGCCAGACTGCATTCACACTCCTTAAAAGAGAGTGTCTGAGTCCTTCTCAGCTACAGTGCCCTTAAGTGTTTAAATACCGCATGCTCCGATGGCCATGTTGTTGTTCTGCCATCCACTATCTTATTAAAGAACTGCAGAGGCCACACTGCAGAGAATAGCCTTGGCATCGCACTTCTATTTTGGTTAACGTTTCATTTTCAAAAATGTTCCTTCCAACAATTATTTGATAAGATAAAATTATATCCCTGCATGCGAATGGGGATCTTGTTTTCAGTCCAAAATGCATTTAAATTGACTCTAAAATTAGTGGTTCTCTAATGCATTATCCATGAGCTCATCTGCAGTTAAATTTGTTCCATCTCTGTCTATTATTTATATCTTTGGCAAGCAACAAGAAGCCTGCCTTGCTAATATTGGTGTGTTAAAAAGACCTGCACTTGGGATGTGTGTGCGCGTTGTGTGTGTGTGTGTGTGTGTGTGTGTGTGTGCGCGTTGTGAGCGTGTGTGTACTTCTACATTTTAAGCCACAGGTTCACTCTGCAAACGCAGTCTTTGAGTGCTAAGGTTGGACTCCTTCAGAGAGGAGGATGGGGAAGAAATTTGGCTGCTTCATTTCTTGGACTTTAATACGTAGCTGTATTCCTGCCGAACTCGGTTATGAAAACTTCTATGACACAGACCATATTCAACAGAGTAAACAGCATGGAAACAGACTCTTCCGCCCAACTTGACCAGAAGGCCTAACTGAACTCGTCCCTCTTGATCCATTCCTCCCAACTTTTCCTGTCCGTGCGCCAGTCTAAATGTCTTTTGAGTTTCATAATTGCACCTCTACCACTTCCTCCAGAGATGCTGCCTGACCTGCTGAGTTACTCCAGCACTTTGAGTGTAGCTGTGGCTGGAGATGGATCCTTGTAGAAACCCGGATGAGGGTAGCTGTTAGGCTAAACCCTGATCGGACGAGGAACTGGTATCGTGTGTAGGAGGGAACTGCAGATGCTGGTTTACACCAAAAATAGACACAAAATGCTGGAGAAACTTAGCATCTCTGGAGAGAAGGAATGGGTGATGTTTCGGGTCAAGACTGTTCCTTAGACTGAGAGTCAGGAGAGAGGGAGACACAGATATATGGAACCCATCCATATCCCTTCCATATTCTTCCATATCTCTGTGTCTCCCTCTCCCCTGATTCTCAGTCTGAGGAAGGGTCTCGATACAAAACGTCACCTGTTCCTTCGAACCAGTGATGCTGCCTGTGCCGCTGAGCTTCTCCAGTATTTGTTTATCTATCTAAGGAACTGATTTATTCACAAAATGCTGGAGTAACTCAGCAGGTCAGGCAGCATCTCGGGTGAGAAGGAATGGGCGACGTTTCGGGTTGAGACCCTTCTTCAGTCTGAAGAAGGGTCTCGACCCGAAACGTCGCCCATTCCTTCTCTCCTGAAATGCTGCCTGACCTGCTGAGTTACTCCAGCATTTTGTGAATAAATACCTTCGATTTGTACCAGCATCTGCAGTTATTTTCTTATATCTAAGGAACTGATATCACTTTAATAGCATCAGCACATTGCTAATCCCCTGCTTGGCACTGATGGCGTTTCCATGAGCCTCCCTTAGTGGTGGTTTGTAGTAGGCTCTGCGTTAATCCGCTCTGCTGCAATCAGTGCAGAAGTGAGTCGACCCTTTCAGTCACCATTGCCTCCAGGTTTGCCTGTGTGAGCCGGTCTGGGATTATCTCTGCAGCATCCGCCCTGGTGACACTCACTCCCTCACCCTGGGATGGATTCCACCGCAATATGTTGTGTCGCTGCCAAATCCCAATCAATGCAAAAGTAATTTGTCAAAGCAATTGTCAGAGTAAACCATACCCTGGTCCTCCTGGTTGAAAGGATCAAGATAATGCACGTGGCTCAGTGCCCAGAAGTCAAAGAAGGTGGCACCTGCCTGGGTGTTTCTTTGCAGATCTGCCGCTGTTTAATGTGGCTATAAATACATAAAAAGGTGATCAGCTGATGCTTTTATTTCTTAAAAGCTGAGTTTTAAAAAAAATTGCCGGTATTGATGTATTTATTGGGGTTTGTTGCGGGACTATTGCACTTTGCCCAACTCTGCACACAATCCCCACAAATTAATGGCCAGTTAATTTGTTTTAATGGCGGTGGACATATAAGGATTTGCTGAAGCGTCTGGTAGACCCTGTGGTTCTCTCTCCTCAGATGCTGCCTCACCAGCTGAGTAGTTCCGTTCCCTTTTTTATATTTGGGTTTGCAGAAGCATTTTGCCCTTCGGGGTGGTGTCGTGGGAACATTCGCATCAACCTGTGGGGGCAGATGGAACCCGAGTTTAATATTTCATCAGAAGGAGTGTATACGATCGTGATGGTGTGGTCCCTCAGTACTGCCCCAGAGAGCCAGGCTGGGTGGAGTTATCGTATGCTTGTTGCTGGGCGTGGGCTTTGAGCCTAGCGTCTTTATTAACAGACCAGGCCAAGTGGACCCGTTGGGCCCATTCCTCGTAGAGGGGGAACAGGGAAGGGGAGAGGGTGTCGTCACTGAGTGAGCCCTGGGGGGAAATTTTGAAAGTTTAAAATCTCTCTAGCTTTAAAAATGTAGCTTCAATTTGAATGAGAGTGGTTTCACATACATACATACACACAAACAAACCGAGAGTTTTAGTAATATGGGCACCATTCCTCGTAGAGGGGGGATAGGGAAAATCTCTGTAGCTTTAAAAAAACAGGGCCCTAGTGAGACCGCGCCTGGAGTACTGTGTGCAGTTTTGGTCTCCAAATTTGAGGAAGGATATTCTTGCTATTGAGGGCGTGCAGCGTAGGTTTACTAGGTTAATTCCCGGAATGGCGGGACTGTCATATGTTGAAAGACTGGAGTGACTAGGTTTGTATACACTGGAATTTAGAAGGATGAGAGGGGATCTTATCGAAACGTATAAGATTATTAAGGGGTTGGACATGTTAGAGGCAGGAAACATGTTCCCAATGTTGGGGGAGTCCAGAACCAGGGGCCACAGTTTAAGAATAAGGGGTAGGCCATTTAGAACAGAGATAAGGAAAAACTTTTTTAGTCAGAGAGTTGTGAATCTGTGGAATTCTCTGCCTCAGAGGGCAGTGGAGGCCAATTCTCTGAATACATTCAAGAGAGAGCTAGATAGAGCTCTTAAGATGAGCTATTAAAACTTTCAAGATGGCCGCGCCGTTGTGTTTGGCTGCCTGTCGTCGCTCACCTGGAGATCGTAGTGTTCTTCGAGCCACTTTGGTTTACGACCGCCGAACCCTCCTGTTGATCCGACCCTCCGTCGTCGACTTCTTCAGTCCAGGTCCCGGACAAAGTTTCTTCCAGCGATCGCTCCTCGATCAACTCCCGGTAGATGTGCGGGCCCAGCCTTACATCCTCCGCCGCACGCACCGCGCTAGGAGGCGGGGTAAATGCGCGGGAACATTCGAAAATTTAAAAAACCTCGCCCGCGCTCATCCAACAGCGGCCTACCTCGCCCAGCGCTGCGAAGTCGGACCTGGTCAACCTTACTGCTCCATCCACCGGCGCTCCCTCGAGCTCAGGTATGCCGCTCTTCGACCCATCATCCCGGTCCCTGGACTGCCGGCCCGTGGGCTCCCAGCAGGGCCATCTGTGAAGCGCAGCGGCGTGGTCTCCCTGAACCTCCGCCCGCTGGCGTGGGAGCCGCTACCAGACCGAAGCTTACCTGCTGTCCCTGCTGTCCCTGCTAAAGTGGCCCTGATCAACGCAAGATCCTTACAGAACAAGACCTTCATCCTCAACGACTTCTTCACCACCCGTGGATTGGACTTCTTACTGTTCACAGAATCCTGGCTTAACCCTGGTGAGCTTGCTCCACTCGTGGAACTCTGTCCTGATGACTGTAGCTTCTTCACCTCGCCTAGGCTCTCCGGACGCGGTGGGGGCTTAGCCACTGTGTTTAAGAAACATTTCAACTGCCGCCTCCTGAACGCTGATCATTTCTCCAGTTTCGAGGTGCAACTAATTAAAGTAGGCCTAGCCTACCCCCTCTTAATTGTTCTTGTGTATCGCCCACCAAAAATGCATAAGGACTTCATCACCCAATTTGCTGATCTGATTTCTAGCATTTTGCCCAAATTTGACCGGATCATGATTCTTGGTGACTTTAATATTCATGTTTGCTGTCCCACTAAGCCTCTTGTGAGTGAATTTATGCACCTGGTTGAGTCCTTCAATCTGACTCTTCACACCACGGGACCCACTCACAAGTTAGGCCATACTCTCGACCTAGTGTTATCGCCCGGATTCCCAATCAACAACATTGAAACTACTGAAGCCTGTCTATCGGACCACAAATGCATCTCTGCCTTTATCTCCCGCAAAATCTCATCTCCCTGTTCGCTACTCCCGCGACATAAATTCATTGACTGCCAGTAAATTCTCCAAGGCTCTCACAGCTGCCCCCAACATCTGCACTATTGAGGCCTCTCCCCCCCATCTCAGCACTGAAGATCTCGCCTCTTTATTTAATATCACTTGCTCTTCCATCCTGGATTCTATCGTTCCCCTTAAAATGAAAAAGCCTAAGCCCAAATGTCGGCCGTGGCTCAATGACACCACCAAAGCCCTAAGAAGGGAGTGCAGAAAATCAGAAAGGAGGTGGAAATGTGACAAGCTTCAAATTTCCTTCGAAATTCTGAGAAACAATCTTCTCAAATACCAGGAAGCAGTAAAGTCTGCTAGAGCACAATACTTCTCCGACCTTATTTCCAAAAACTCTCATAACTCCAAGGTCCTATTTAGAACAATTACCTCTGTCATATGCCCTGCCCTCAGTACCAGCTTAGTTGGGTCCCCTGCAAAGTGCGAAGAATTCGCTAAATTTTTCACCAACAAAGTTGAGAACATTAGAATGAACATTTCCCCTCCCACCCATGACCTAGCTGTCTCACTAGTCTGTTCATCTAAATTGGACTGCTTCCAACCCGTCACTCTATCCTCCCTTGCAAAGCTTGTCTCCGCTATGAAACCTGCAACCTGCCCCCTTGATCCTGCCCCCACTGCCCTTCTGAAGGATGTCATTGCAATAGCCGGTCCCAGCATCCTCTCTATTATCAACAGTTCTCTGGCCACTGGCACTGTTCCAACCAGTTTCAAGCACGCGGTGGTCCAGCCCCTCCTGAAAAAACCTAACCTAGACCCCACCTTGCCTAGCAACTACAGACCCATTTCCAAACTGCCATTCCTGTCAAAAGTCCTTGAAAAGGCAATTCTAAACCAATTAGTGCCCTACCTGCACCAAAACACCATCCTGGAAAGTTTCCAGTCAGGTTTCAGAGCCCACAACAACACAGAGTCTGCCTTGTTGAAGGTACACAACGACCTGCTTCTCGCCATTGACACCGGCGACTGTGCAATCCTGCTCCTTCTCGACCTCAGCGCAGCGTTCGATACAGTGGACCACACCATCCTTATAGACCGTCTCTGGTACGCGGTTGGCATTGATGGCACTGCCCTGAGCTGGTTCGCTTCGTACCTCAAAGATAGGAGTTTCGCCATCAACATAGGCAGTTATTCCTCTGCTCCAGCTAGCCTCTCCTGCGGAGTTCCACAAGGCTCCATCCTAGGCCCCATTCTCTTCTCTCTATACATGCTCCCCCTTGGCCAAATCATTCAAAGGCACGGCATTTCTTTCCACTGCTATGCCGATGACACTCAGCTTTACCTCCCCCTGAAACCCAACAACGTCAAATTTAAACAGCCTCTTACACTGCCTTGAGGACATAAAATGTTGGATGGCACAGAACTTCCTCCAATTAAATGAGAGCAAGTCTGAGGTCATCCTATTCGGCCCCCCCGACTCCATCAAATCGATAACAGGCAGTCTTGGAAGTCTATCCTGCCTAGTCAAACCGCATGTCAAAAACCTCGGCATGACATTTGACTCTGCATTAAAATTTGATAAGCAAGTCAACGCTGTGGTAAAAGCCAGCTTCTTCCAACTTCGAACCATAGCTAAAATCAAACCTTTCCTCCAATTCGACGACACAGAAAAAATCATTCATGCTTTCATTTCCTCCCGCCTAGACTACTGCAACTCCCTATACACTGGGATCAGCCAATCTTCCCTGTCCCGCCTGCAACTGGTCCAAAACGCCGCAGCGAGACTCCTGACGGGTACCCGTAAAAGGGACCACATCACCCCGATTCTGGCCTCTCTCCACTGGCTCCCTGTACGGTACAGAATCAACTTCAAGCTCCTCCTATTCACGTATAAAGCCCTAAATGGACATTCCCCCCCTACATCAAAAATCTTCTAACCCCCCCTCTCTAACTCCAGGTCCCTCAGGTCGGCCGACTTGGGGCTACTCACTATCCCGCGGTCTAGGCTTAAGCGGTTGCAGCTCCTAGACTGTGGAACAGCATCACTCTCCCCATCAGAACTGCCCCCTCCATCGACTCCTTTAAGTCCAGGCTCAAAACCTATTTCTACTCCCTAGCGTTTGAGGCTCATTGAGGAGGCGCTGTGAACTGTTTGCGTGCTACTGTATGTTTCATTTTTTTTCCTTAGTACCTAATCAGATGTACAGCACTTTGGTCAACGTGGGTTGTTTTTAAATGTGCTATACAAATAAAATTGACTTGACTTGACATGACTTAAGGATAGCGGAGTCAGGGGGTATGGGGAGAAGGCAGGAACGGGGTACTGATTGAGAATGATCAGCCATGATCACATTGAATGGCGGTGCTGGCTCGAAGGGCCGAATGGCCTACTCCTGCACCTATTGTCTATTGTCTATTGTCTTTGGAGTGTGGGAGAAAACCCACGCAGGTCACGGGGAGAACGTACAGATGCCGTGAAGACAGCATCTGGGCTCAGGGTCGTGCCTTGGTCTCTGGCGCTGTAAGGCAGCAAGTCTACCGCTGCCCCTCTCTGGTGCTGCCCAATTGCCAAGAGATAATTTGAAAATAAAGCAAAGTGGCAAAAAGCGTCCAATTGTCAGTTTATGGGTGTTGTGTGGTGATACAGTGGTCACGTTAATGACCCTCCTTGGTTTTTGAAGCCCTGGTTATTGTGCTACAAGTATCTATAACCTGCTTGGGCCTCTGTCTCTTTGTACTGTACTATTACTAGGGGAGTCTCTTCTCTGTGAAGGTTTGTAGCTTCATATTATGACTGGCGATTGAATCTCAGTAAGTTCAGCAGGAACGCAGGGGGAGGGAGGAGGTTGTGCCAGTGTTTGTAAACAGCTCTCCGAATGGTTTTCCCTTTGTGCAGAGCGGCTTCTGAAGTGCTGACTGAGGAAGTGATATGCGCATTGACTTTCTTTAATGCCACTGTGTGCAACGGAGTTTATGTAAAGAATGTTGTTCAAACTTCTTGCATTCAAAAAACCTTGAACCTCTTTCCGAATTGCGTACTGAGTCTCATTCAAATAAGACATGTTTGTCCTTGGGTTATTGGCAGTTCCAAGGAACTAGTGAAGTGTAGAACAGGTTTTAAATGAGGGTGGACCAGGCTCGGAGCCCACTGAGTGCTTCCTTTGTTTGTGTTTGTGTTTCTGGGCTGTCTCTCTCTGTCGCTCGTTCTCGATCAACCTCTTGCAGCTTTGGTCACGCACTTCTGGGTTCTCTTCCCTTTTGCTATGTTATGCTGTTGTCTGTCTGCTGAGATTCTTCACCCGCATTTCCTATTGAAACTTCTGCCTTTGTCTTGTTTCCGTTTGTCCCTTGCGTGCACTCTCGACCCGTGGCTGGAAGACTCAATGCATTGGAGCGCTCCATTAGTGCTTGTCCGACCAGCTGAAGTGAGTTGAGTTGAGTTGGTAATCGGGGAGATCAGAGATGCTCAGTCAGCTTTGGTTTTAAACCTTCGGGTGAGTTTCTATTGAGATAAAAAGCAACTTCCATACAACTCGGTGCATGGGTGGAAATGTTCCATCCATTCCACATTGAATGCTGTAAATCGCTTGGCAAACATCCATCAGGTTTGGAGGGATATGAACCAAACGCGGGCAGGTGGGACAAAGTGCAGCTGGGACATGTTGGCCGGTGTGGGCAAGTTGGGCCGAAGGGCCTGTTTCCACACTGTATCACTCAATGACTCTAATAGAATGTGTGTGTTTGGGTTTTTATTTTAACTGTGTATTGTTCAGTTTAGAGAAACGGGCCCTTCAGCCCACCGAGTCCACATCGACCACTGATCGCCTGTACACTAGTTCTATGTTATCCCACTTACAATTAATCTACAAACCTGCACATCTTTGGGATGTAGGAAGAAATCAGTAGGAGCCCCCAAAGGAGACCCACATACTCACAGGGAGAATGTACAAACTCCACATAGACGGTACCCGAGGCCAGGATCGAACCCGGATCTCTGGCACTGTGAGGTAGCAGCCCTACTGCTGCACCACTGTGCCACCAACATGTACTGCCAGAAGTCGCCGGGAACTGGCAAAGTGTGCACCTTGTTTGTACCATATATCATACATATACATCACTTATTTCCATTCACTGCTCCACTCTCCTCTTTTTTAAGTGTAATTCACAGTATCGTGGAGGGATACGGCGAGGAAACAGGCCCTTCGGCACAACATGACCATTTTGGCTATCAAGTGCCTCTTTTATTCTCCCCACACTCCAGTTAAGTTCTCTAGATTCAACCATCTACACACCTGGGCCAACGCACAGGGCCAACTATCCACCAGACTGCACAGCTTTGAGATGTGGCAGGAAACCAGAGCTCCCAAAGGAAATTCCTGCGTAATTCAGGGAAAGCGTGCAAACTCCAAGCAGATGTATTCCCATTATTCATGGCATTCATTTATTTTCAGGTTTTGTGAGTCTCTTTGATCTTGTTAGCAATGCATCCACTTCTTGACCTGGGAAAGATATCATTTGTTGACCAAATTAAGGAAAATCATTAACTAAATTAAGCAAAAATCCAATTGAGATTCCTCCAGTTTAGTTTAGAGATACAGCGTGGAAAGCCCACCAAGTCTGCACCGAATAACAATCACCAGAAGATCACCCCTTGCACCAGTTCCATCCTACACACTAGGGACAATTTATACAAGCCAATTAATCTACAAGCGTCTTTTGAATGTGGGAGGAAACCGGAAAGAAGCCCAAGAGAAAACGTGCAAACTCTGTATAGACGGCACCTGTAGTCAGGATCGAACCCTGGACTCTGGCGCTGTGAGGCAGGAACTCTACCGTTGTGCCACCATGTCACACGTAGTCTAGCATCCATCTCTGGCAAAGTAGTTTCCTGCTCCACTTCCAATTCTGTCTCCCCTCTTCAGGAAGAAAAAACTTTTTGTACCAATATTTCTCTAAACATCTTATTTCTTACTGTCAGATTTACTGGAATTCAACAGTTGTGCAGATGCTGCAAATCTGAGGGAAATCCAGAAAGAATCACTCAGCAAGTTAAGCAGTATCCATGCAGAGAGAAATAGAGTTAATGAAGATAGACACAAAGTGCTGGCGTAACTCAGCGGGTCAGGCAGGATCTCTGGAGAAAAGGAATAGGTAAGGTTTCGGGTCGAGACCCTTCTTCAGACTGAGAGTCGCAGTCTGACAAAGGGTCTCGACCCAAAATGTCTCCTATTCCTTTTTTTCCAGAGATGTTGCCTGACCCGCTCAGTTACTCCAGCATTTTGTGTCTATCTCTTGTTTAAAACATTTCTCTCCATTGCTTCCATTGTCATTTTATTTCTACCTAAATGCACTCATCTGCTTTCTTCAAGGTTCAATTGAACTGAACCCATTGGTGCTTTAAATCTCCTACACAGCAGGGACACGGGAGCATAATATGTGATTGGAATGTGGTATTGTTCTGTATTTAGCAAGACATTTGGGAATCAAGGTCTCGTTGCTGAATAGCAACACTCTTTTGATACTTGTTTGATCTTCCGTGCACCTTTTGGCATTTCTGCCACTGACTTCTCTGCCACAAATATTTAAGTGTGAGTAAAGATTAACAGGTTGAGCTGGTTAAACCGAATTCTTGAGTTGGAGTCTGGGGGCGTCTGATTGTCTTGTTGTCAGTAAATAAGCAGATTTGAAATTTGTCATTCAAGGGAGCTCTTCTGGCCCACGTCCTTTCTAAGCTGCATCTTATCAGGATGAGTAAGAAGAGACTGCAGGTGCTGGAGTAACTCAGCGGCTCAGGCAGCATCTCTGGAGAAAAGGAATAGGTGATGTTTTTCATCTCACCCAGAAATGTCAACTATTCATGGTCTCTAGAGTTGCTGCCTGACCCACTGGGTTACTCCAGCTTTTTGCGTTTATCTTATCAGGATGATGTCCTTTAGTTTACAGTCCATTGGTGAGAACAAGCTCGAGGGCTATGGGATGGAGGGAGAATGGGGAACGGAAGGTCTGCCCAACCTATCTGTGGAGGACAGTAATGATAAGATCATTCCCGAGCAATTAAGATGTTAAACTAAATTGGAATTCCACCGCCTGGCCCATTACACAGACTGACCTTCCCACCATCGATGAAATCTACAAGAGGCGCTGTCTCAAAAAGGCAGCGAACATCATCTGGGACTCGCACAACCCAGGCAATGCTCTCGTTTCACTCCTACCATCAGATAGAAGCTGTAGGAGTCAGAAAACCAGGTCCATGTTCAGGAACAGCTTCTTCCCAACAGCTATCTGGCTATTGAACACTAAAACTAAACTCTGAACAACAAACTGCCTGGGTTGCATTAGGGACTTTGTGTTTTGTTTTATTTTTGCACTATATGTTAAAAAAAAAATTATTTAACATTTCTTTGGTCGTTTATCATATTATCTGTTGACTACTCTCTTTACAAACCTGTTTTGCTGCTGTAAGAAAGAAATTCATTGCTTCATATCGAGACATTTGACAATAAAATGCTCGTGAATCTCATGTGGACAAGGTATGGGAGAAAGAAATACCTCCTACTCTTCAAAGTATTCCCCATGTTGTTAGCGCGGGTGTTCCTGGACACTTTCTCCCTCAGCACCGACTTTCTATTCAGTTCTGACAAAGGGTCCCAGACCTGAAGCATTTACTGTTTCTCTTTCCACAGATACTGCCTGGCCTGGGTGTTTCCGGCCATTTTTGTTTTTTTAATTGTATTTTGCTATTTGCTAATTCTGAACATTGTGTTGTTGCCTTGCATTCTGCACAAGAGATTCAACGAGCTTTAAGCACCACCACCATCAAGACCAGTGAAACCATCTCTTGTGTGCTCATGGTCTGATTTAATAGCTCTGTGAGAAAGCCCTAATCCATGGGCCTCAGCAGTTCAAGGAGACCATCACCTTCTCAAGGGCAATGGTTACGTACAATTACTACCAATCTCGTGAGCAACACCCACATCTCGAGAACGAATGAAAACTAATCTTTTAAACTCACTGTTTTCTCTCCAAGGCTCATGAATGGTGTCATGTCATTGGAGTATGGGTTGTGCTGATTTAAACGGTGATTAAAAGAGACAGCTCCGAACTAATTGGCCTTGGGTAGTCTTGAGAATCTTTTTCAATGTCCTTCTCAGTAATCCTTGCTGAACTGGAACCAAAAATACATTGCAGTCATCCCGACATGTCTTTGTATTACTGTTTCGAACATAGAGCATAGAGCAGTACAGCACAAGAACAGGCCATTCGGCCCACAATGTCTGTGCTGAACATGATGCCTAGACCAACTCTTATCTGCCAGCACATAATCCGTATCCCTCCATTCCCTGCATATCCATATGCCTATCAAATAGTCTCTTGAATGCCACTATTGTATCAGCCTCAACCACCACCCCCAGCAGTGTGTTCCAGGTACTCACCACCCTCTGTGTAACAAAACAAAAACTTGCCCCATACATCTCCTTTAAACTTTTCCCCTCTAGTATTTGATGCCCTCTAGTATTTGATTTTTCCATCCTGGTTATAATGAAAGAGCTGTTATGAGGAAGGAGCTACGTGTGTGGGCAAACAAGGAGCTATGTGTGCATACAAAAGCTTTTCACTGTACCTTGGTGCACATGGCAATAATGAACCAAGGTGTGTGTGTGCGTGTGTGTGTGTGTGCGTGTGCGTGTGCGTGCGTGCGTGCGCTGCGAATGGGTGGGAGCAAGTTGAAATTACAACATCAAATGCTGACATCGATCGCGTAGTTTGAGGTTCTGTCCTACCAAAGCTCGTGTTGGTGCGGGTGTAGTTTCAAGCTCTGATGAATTACTGTGGGGTAGCCTTCCTTGTAAAGGGAAAGATCAAGAGTGGCACGGTGGCGCAGCAGTAGAGTTGCTGCCTTCCAGTGCCAGAGTCCCAGACTCGATCCTGACTACAGGTGCTGTCTGTACGGAGTTTGTACGTTCGCCCCGTGACCTGCGTGAGTTTTCTCTGGGAGCTCCGGTTTCCTCCCACACTCCAAAGACCTGCAGGTTTGCTTCGGTAAAATTGGAATTTGTCCCTAGTGTGTGCAGGATAGTGTTAGTGAGCGGGGATCGCTGGTCGGTGTGGACTCAGTGGGCTGACGCGCCTGATTCAGTGCTGTATCTCTCTAATAAACTAAACTAAAAGAGAGGGAGGGGGGGGGGGGGTTAACATTGCAGAATCAGTGTCTTTTAGATCTTTTCAAGACGGAGACGAATAAATCCTTGATAAGCAAAAGGATGGCAGGTCACTGCGGGTGAACGGGTATCTGAGGTTGAGTTTGTAATCGGATCTTTTAGATCTTGCTAACTGGCGGAGCAGGCTTAAGTGACTGGGTGACCTTGTCCTGATCCTCCCTCATTTGTACACCCTGTGTTTCTAAGCTAGGGGCATGCCTCAGTTGACAGAAGAAGTCTTTCTTTTTTCAGCACTTGTATGCTGGACTTGTTCCGGCCCTTTGATGCTTTTGGTTCACAGATGTGCCAGTGCATTAGCTGGGCCTCGCAGTGACCGACTTGACAGAGGTTTACTCGAGGGGGCGGGCACTGTGTAAAGTCACACCTTATTTCTGGGCTCCCTGTGGGACCCAGAAGACTGTTTGATTACTGACCACAGCTTCAGGCCCGGGTGAAAGACTCGGCAACGAACTGTGTAGCACGAGACAGGGACTGATATTTGTAGGCTGGGACTGTCCTGACCTAATGGCGCAGCAGTAGAGTTGCTGAGTTACAGCGCCAGAGACCCGGGTTCAATACTGACCTCTGGTGCTGTCTGTACGGAGTTTGTACGTTCTCCCCACGACCGCGTGGGTTTTCTCCCGATGCTCCGGTTTCCTCCCACACTCCAAAGACACGGGTTAATTGGCTTCGGTAAAATTTTAAATTGTCGCTAGTGTGTAAGAAAATGTTAGTGTACGTGGTGATCGCTGGTCGGCGTGAACTCAGTGGGCCAAAGGGCATGTTTCCACGCTGTACCTCTGATGTCTAAAGTTAATAAGGGGATGGAAGGTCAGCCTGGGTGGGAGTGAGGAAGTTCAATTAATAATAAATTCTCACCCTTAAAACCCTTAAAGGAATGTGAAGTCTTTGAGGACAAACTTGGGTTTGCCCCTAATTTCTGATTTAAAAAAAATATATATATATATATATTTCTGACTATGTTATTTCCCCTCACACTCCACTACATGAGAGGGGACTTCCAGGATTACTGGGAACTCCTTAGTAAATACGAGTTTACTGAGATGAGGAAAAACTTTTTCAGTCAGAGAGTTGTGAATCTGTGGAATTCTCTGCCTCAGAAGGCAGTGGAGGCCAATTCTCTGAATGCATTCAAGAGAGAGCTGGATAGAGCTCTTAAGGATAGCGGAGTCAGGGGGTATGGGGAGAAGGCAGGAACGGGGTACTGATTGAGAATGATCAGCCATGACCACATTGAATGGCGGTGCTGGCTCGAAGGGCCGAATGGCCTCCTCCTGCACCTATTGTCTATTGTGTTGACCTGAGCCTTGAGCCTTTGGAAATGCCTCGTGACATTTGCCTGCAGCCGTCCTTGCCAGCTCTGTGGATAGACTCCGAGACCCAGCCTATTTTATTTCCCACTAACTTCAAAAGGTGCTAAGCGTGCTTCAGTGTTTGCTGTTGTCTGACTTGAACTTAGACTTGAGGTGGAACGTCTGTGATTTATTTGCGGTGATGCACAATTATCCAAATAGGATATTTACAGTCACAATTTCTAGCTCGCAAGTCACAACTGCCTGGCTGTCAACAAAATTGCTGGAAGCCTTTGCTGCAGTGGTATTATTGATTTGTTTTTTCGAATCAAGCAATCCTCAAATAGAAACTATGGTTAATTAATAGCAGGATTCAAAGGGAGTATTTATCTCTTTTTGATTGGAGATCGTACTTTAACGGTACTTGATGAATACAAGTTGGTTAATAAGTGCTTCATAAAACAGGGACACAGCTCTGCCAGCTGGCATAGTACAAACTCTGAAATTGTCAGATGGGGAAAGACGAGGGTTAAGTTGAGGGGGGGAAAGATTTAATAGGAACCCGAAGGGTAACTTTTTCCACACAAAGGGTGGTGGGTGTGTGGAACGAACTGCCAGAGGAAGTAGTTGAGGCAGGGTCTATCGGAACATTAAAAAAACATTTGGACAGGTACATGGATAGGACAGGTTTAGAGGGATTATATGAGCCAAGACAGGCAGGCGGGACTAGTCCAGATGGGCCAAGTTGGGCTGAGGGGCCTGTTTCCACACTGTATGATTAACACGTCTACCAACTCTAGCCCAGTGACAGGGTGGCTGGTTATTAAGCCCCAAACAAAGCAAAATGCAGATGCTGGTAAAGGGAAATAAAAAGCGGAAGTACTGCAATAGCTGGACAGGTCAGACAGCATCTGTGGAAGGAGAAATCGAGTTAATGGGTTTTGGGATGAATACCCTTTGGAGAGCTTTAACCTGAAGCATTAACCGTATCTCTTTCTAGAAATGATGAGTGGATCCAGCTGTGTTTCATTGCATTTTCCCTCCTTTCTCTCCTCAGCCCTCTATTATCCCGCATGTGCCTTTTTTAAAAAAAAAGTTAGTTGCATGAGGCGCACAAGGAAAAAAGTTGTGGGAAATTCCTGTCTAGTTCCCAGGTGTGTTTGAGTCTGTTTAAGAGGTCACCTGACACGCAAGCCTGCCCTAGAGATGTGGGCGACACGGTGGCGCAACGGTAGAGTTACTGCCTTGCAGCGCCAGAGACCCAGGTTCGATCCTGACTACAGGTTGCATCCGCATGGAGTTTGTACGTTCTCCCTGTGACCACGTGGGTTTTCTCCGGGTGCTCCGGTTTCCCCACACGCTCCAAAGCCGTACAGGTTTGCCAGTTAGTTGGCCTCCATAAATTACCACTATCTTACACACCGGGGACAATGTGCAGGGTGATTGCTGGTCGGCACGGAATCAGTGGGCCGAAGGGACTGTTTCTGTTCTGTATCTCTGCATTAAACTAAGCTAAACAGAGGCGGCAACAAACATATTCAGTCAGACAAAGTGAGGGGTGATCAAACTACTGCTCAGTAGGCTGAAGGCCCTGTTACTGCACTGTATCTCTAAAGTCTAAAGCAAAACCTAATCGTTGTTTTGCAGGATCTCCGTGGTGGAAAAAAACCTATGTGCTTCACCAGTGAATGGATAGAAACTGGAGCAACTCAGAAAAGGGAAGAATAGCAAAATGGGAAGAATAGAGATCCCAAATGGAAAGAAGGGGTGAAGTTCCTTGTATATGCACATACTTGGCCTATAAAGATTGATTCATTCATTCATTCAAATTCCAGGGCGTTGGGGTCAAGTGGTTATAGAGCACCTCCAAAAAAGGGGTGGAGGGGCGAGATTTGCAAAGTCGAGAATGAACTGAGTGGTCATGGTGGGTTACAAGGCTGGTGGAGAATGCAGAGGGTGCGTTTGATGTTGGGCGTGGTGTATACTTGCAGAAGTATTGCAGGTATTTTGAGCTATTGAAAGGAAATGAAGGTGGTGGTGATTTATTTTCATCAATGATATTTTTCCCCCCCAGAAAATGTACCTTGCAATTTAAAGAAAATGTTTTAATATTTGATCTGTGGTGTCACCGAGACGCAAGTGGGTTGCATGTGGAACTTCCAGCTCGATGTTTGTCAAATCCTGGTAATCGGCTGTCTTTCGATGTCTCTTTGCGGCTGAGTTTGCAGCTCTAATTAAGGGCATTCGGCGAGGAATGTTCGTGCTGTCTACACATTAATGGGCAGGGTGGCCAGCATCGAACAAGGTGCCATCTCTCCCCATGAGGGTGAATGAAGAAAGGGCACTGACGATGGATATGGGGGAGGGGGGGGATATGTTTTAACGTGCGCTCCTTTGTCTTCCGTACTCATCACCTCCACATGCCGCCCGCACAGACTCTTGCTGTTTCTCGATGATTTCAGACCTTTGTATTCCAGTTGTGACGGTGCCTTGCCTGGTCCCTGACGGTTGTCGTAACGTCCAATAATTGGTGACCTTGACATCTCTTTTCCTCTTCCCAGCGCATTGTCGGCTGTGTTTGTGGTTCCCCCCACCCCCACCCCCACCAACTCCCGTCCCACGTCTCCCCTGTTGCTTTACCGTGCAAAAGGTTGGCACAATGTGCTTCCCTCCCAATTAATGATCTCAAACACAATCTCCCTGTCGGTTCCTGTCTTATCAGGTGTGTGCCTGTTTGCTTAACCTTGCCTGTTTGCCTCCGTCAATCTAATGAGAAAGCTGGCTGGCTGGCTTTTATTCCTGCAGTTTATTCTCAGTCCAGTTCTAAATCTTTTATATTTTGTGTGTGTGTGTGTTTGCTCGCCGTTCTATTAAGTATGTCAACCAGCAGGGTGGAAACCGAGCTGCCTGTAGGTTGAGTTGAACAGAACTAACGTGATAAAAGAACTCGTCGTATGTATGGAAAACGTGACCCATTAAATGGAGTAATGGGCATGAGGGCACAGTAGGTGAACTCGATGACTGATTAGGAAACACAATGTGATGTGACAGCTTAAAAAGTTAGTGCCAACCTGAACACAGCGTGGTGTGTGTGAGGTGATGTGTACCGTGTTGAACAGCGTGGAGCAAGGGGGGCATTGTAAACTGGAGGGTGCAAGGACAGAAGGGGTTTACTGGCAGCCAGCAATTTTTCACAATAATATTTTCTAATTGATATTTATTGATATACAGCTTTTCGCTCTAACCTCAGTAACCAGTACGTGACAATACACCAACCAAACAAAAATCAATTTTTTTAGTTTAGAGATACAGCGCGGAGAAAGGCCCTTCGGCCCACCGAGTCCCTGCTGTCCAGCGATCCCCACGCACCTTACACTGTCCTACACATACTAGGGACAATTTACAATTCTACCAAGCCAATTAACCTATGGATTGGTGGAGTCATTGGAAGAAACCGGAGCTTCCCGGAGAAAACCAACGCAGGTCATGGGGAGAACATGCAAACTCCGTACAGAGAGCACTCATAGTCAGGATCGAACCCAGGTCTCTGGCGCTGTAAGGCAACAACTCTACAGCTGTGCCGCCTTTTAAAAATGAAATTGCAAACCATGTTTTGCCTATACAGTAAGCCCTCGTTATTATGGGGTTTCTTTACAACGGGTTTTGGTTATAACGGATGGGCCTACCTACCGACCTTGACCGTCAGGCCGACTCTCCAGCCTCTTCCAGGCTGGGCTGCCGACACCAACCTGGGCCTTCACTGGCCTCTTCCAGGCCGGGTTGCCAACACCAACCTTGGCCCGCAACGCCTCCCCGGTCGCTTCTAGGGCGTGCCTGCTCCCGCCACGACCGCTGACCCTTACCTGTACTCCAGCCGCCTGCAGGCCACCATCAATGACTCCACCAATCGCCCCCCCCCTCGACTCACCTGGGTTCCAGACCCAGACCGAGAGTCTGAAGAAGGGTCTCGACCTGAAAAGTAACCTATCCATGTTTTCCAGAGATGCTGCCTGACCTGTTGAGTTTCTCCAGCACTTTGTGTCCTTTTGTGTATTAACCAGCATCTGCAATTCTTTGTTTCTACTACTGATACAATGATACTCTATTACTCGATAATCCTTTACTTGGTGATAGCGGACAATAGGCAATAATGGATACCATAACCTCTTCCCCCGCCTCTCACCTACGGACCATTATAATTAGGGTTTCCCGTAGTTACACTTGCTATGAGTTTGAGTTCAGTTTATTATCACGTGTACCGAGGTACATTGATAAGCTTTTGTAGCGGAAAGACAAGTCATGATTACAATCGAGCCATCCACAGTGTACAGGTACATGATAAAGGGAATAACATGAATAACGTTTAGTGCAAGATAAAGCCAGGAAAGTCCGATCAAAGATAGTCCGAGGCTTTCCAATGTTCTTTTTGTTTGGTGTTGGTTTATGATTGTGTGTGTTATTGCTTATTTTTATTGGTCTTATTGTTGGACTGTGGGTAATCTTTCATTTCACTGCACATTTATGTGTATGTGACAAATAAACTTGACTGGCTGAAGTCCGAAATAGCTACATTTCACTGGAATAGCCACCTTTGTCACTGTTGTAAAGAATTTGCAGGTTGTGACCTTGTTCACAATGGAGAGGGTTCCATGTTTCCTTGAACATTCTGATTGCTCATGGAAGAGCTGCCTGTCACATGTTTCCAATGCCTGGCATGTTTGGGTTTAGTGTCAACATTAGCTGCATTGTGCAGTGTAGCAGGAATCCCCCTGAGGTGTGACATGAATGGACTGACATTTACACTGGGAGGCTGGCTGGAGGTTCCCTCCGCTAATCTGTTCTGATGTTGACGGGGATGGAGATGTAGAATTCATGAACGGAAATATGCTTCGGCTCACCGAGTCCCTGCCGGCCATTGATCACCCATTGTCTGTAACCCCCCTTTTTCATCCACTCCCTGCATGTCAGGGGCAATTTACAAGAGGCCAATTAAGCTACAAACCCGCTTGCCTTTATGATGTGGGGAGGAAACCGGAACACACCTGGAGGAAACCAACGTGGGCATAGGGAGAACGTACAAACTCCGTGCGGACAACGCCCAAGGTCAGGATCAAACCTGGGTCTTTGGGATGTGGGAGAAAACCGGAATACCCAGAGAAAACCCACGTGGTGACAACGTACAAACCCACGGGGAGAACGTACAAACTCCGTACAGACAGCACCCGTAGTCAGGATCGAACCTGGGTCTCCGGCGCTGTCAGACAGTGTTCCCCATAAAGGTATAGGTACCAGTTGTGCTTCCCATATGCCTACTGGAATTCAGTTTCACAAAGGTGTACAAAAGAACGTCAAGAGTGTTTAATTTTCACTTGTACTGACCACGAATCAATTAAATTCTTAGTCGTGGCAGCTTAGCAGGCTACTGAATGTAATACGCACACACAAAAAAATATAATGATTAAAAAAATCTATGTTATTGAGAAATAAAGGCAGTATTTCTTGGTGTTTTAAAAAAATAAATCTTTAAGCCTTCTAACCTGTTTGTACAGGTCAGAGAGGATTTAAGATCAGCAATTAAACTGCAGAGATAGCCTAGAATAAAAGTACTCGATGTTGACCATCGTGCCAATTTAGACAGCTTCCCCATCACAGACGACCTGCACATAGATTGTTCAAACGCCGCTCTGATGTGTCAAGCAAGAGTTCATTAAGCTGCCGAAGATAGACTCAAAAAGCTAGAGTAACTCAGCGGGACAGGCAGCATCTCTGGAGAGAAGGAATGGGTGACGTTTCGGGTCGAGACCCTACTTCAGACTGCCTCCTGGCGTTGCTGCCATAGACTCTTGAGGCTCTGTAGGCTCTAGCCTCAAAAGAAAGCCCAAGGTCTAACGTTGGTCAGTACTGGGGCAGTGCTGCACTGCAAGAGCTGCCACATTGACATTGAACCGAAGCCCCATCCATCTCCCCTGTCAGGTGGAAGGGAAACATCCCATGGCTTTATTTTGCCAGCAAGTATTGGACATCCTCTTTGGTATATAGACAATAGGTGCAGGAGGAGGCCATTCGGCCCTTCGAGCCAGCACCGCCATTCAATGTGATCATGGCTGATCATTCTCAATCAGCACCCCGTTCCTGCCTTCTCCCCATACCCCCTGACTCTGCTATCCTTAAGAGCTCTATCTAGCTCTCTCTTGAATGCATTCAGAGAATTGGCCTCCACTGCCTTCTGAGGCAGAGAATTCCACAGATTTCACAACTCTCTGACTGAAAAAGTTTTCCCTCGTCTCAGTTCTAAATGGCCTACCCCCTTTATTCTTAAACTGATGGCCCCCTGTTCTGGACTCCCCCAACATTGGGAACATGTTTCCTACCTCTAACGTGTCCAACCCCTTAATAATCTTATACCTTTCAATAAGATCCCCCTCTCATCCTTCTAAATTGTATGTTAGACAATTGGGGGAATTTGCAACTACAGGCTGTCGAGGTAGAGATTTGAGTGTTCGTTTCAAGGGGATGGGATAAGTAAAAGTGCTAAGGGGAAATGCAGGGTTACTTTCTTTACACACGGTGGTGAGTGTGTGGAACGTGCTGCTGGGATTTGTTGTTGAGGCATGTATGATAGTGGCATTGAATAGACCTCTGGATGGGTATATGGATATGGAGGGAATGGGAGGATATGGGTTATGTGATGGTCTTGAACTCATGTTCGGCACAGACATTGTGGGCAGAAGGGCCTGTTCTTGCACTGTACGGTACTATGTTCTATAAGGGAAGGGAATGATACAGCACACACATTGCTTTAGTTTAGTTTAGAGATACAGGCCCTTCGGCCCACCAAATCCACGCCGACCAGCGATCCCCGCACACTAACGCTATCCTTCACGTACTAGGGACAATTTACAATTTTACCAAGCCAATTAACCGACAAACCAGTACGTCTTTGGAGTGTGGGAGGAAACCGTAGCTCCCGGGGAAAAAACCCACTCGGGTCATGGGGAGAGCGTACAAACTCTGTACAGACAAGCACCTGTAGTCCGGTTCGAACGCAGGTCTCTGGCGCTGTAAGGCAACAACTCTACCGCTGCGCTACCGTGCTGGTCTTCGGTCTGGACGTAGGAAGTGGTGGGTGAACAATATCCTCCCCCACTGACATTTCCATTGTTATGGTGTCATTTTGCGGCTCAATTGCTGGCCCTGGCATATCTGCAGCAGAAGATTGAGACTTTGAGTCCCATTCCCGAGACTGCACACAGAAGCCTGTAATGGAGTTGGAGGTGCTGGTTTCCCTGGAGATATTAAGCCTAGGCCCCGCCCCGTGTGCGTGTTCTCAGGTGGATGTCCATGAAGGTCCAGCTAGTTATTAACATGGGTTGTTACTCATTTACCGCAAATTCTTGGAAGCCCGTCTCCCGGGCAACCGCCCCTCTTTCAACTCTGAGTAGCCAACAGTACAAAGGATGTTGGAGCCCTACACACCAGAGCCAGGTTTCTGGCCTCTGTTCTTCCTGCCAATATGCAGCCACACATCATAACACGAGGGACGGAGCCAAGGGTTTTCTGAAAAGGCTGCACTTGCCAAGTGAATCATGAATAGGGTTTAACCAGCTTGAGTTAATCAATGTTTATTCCGCAGCTTAAACAGATCCAGTTGTTAATGCCATTCTGCTCAACCCAGGAAGAAAAACACAGTAACAACTTGGCTTTGTGAAACCAGATGAAAATTGCATCCATGTGTTAGGACCGTCGACCAATGCAGAATCCAATCTTTAAGGCTTGATTTTGCTTTGTGAAAATAATTGATTTAAAAAAAAAATCTTCATGCAGTTAAATATGTACAGTGTTAAGGCAGTGCAGAGGTTCTTCGTAGAAAGTAACACACAAACAGCAGTAAAGACACACTGAAGAAGGGTTCCGACCTGAAACGTCACCCATCTTTTTTCTCCAGAGATGCTGCCTGCCCCGTTGAGTTACTCCAGCACTTTGTGTCTATCTTCGGTAAAGACACACAATGCTAGAGTAACTCAGTAGGTGAGGCAGGATCTTCAGAGACACTCCAGCATTTTGTGTCTTTCATTGGTAAATCAGCATCTGCAGTTTCTCCCTGGAGGCTGCCTGACCCACTCAGATACTCTGCATTTTGTATCTTTCCTTGGTAAACCAGCATCTGCAGTTCCTTGTTTCGACATACACATGGAAGTAGGCTGGTTGACTCCTACCCTCTTCTGCCATCCATTTGTATTGTGGGTGATCGACACCTCGATACAACGAGCCTGCCTTACTGCCACTTGCTTGGTAGTATCACATCACAAAATGACCTGGTATACAAGTGAGGTATACAACAGCAAGTCATTAGAATAGATTCCAATTATCCTCGAACACGTGACGGTGTGACATTGTAAGAGATCTCAGTAATCCTAATGCTCAGGGACTAATTTGAGAGCAGATTACTTAATGTGGAGGTTATGTTTGAGGATGTGAAAGTCAGGGCCGTCTTAACGCATGGGCCTGATGGCCACTTGCCCGGGAGCCCACGATCATAGGGGCCCCATGCTGATCTGTGTATGTTAAGTGACTTGCAATAAATAAATACTACTTTAAAAATGTAGGTTCAATAAGTGCTTTTTTCGCAACATTTTCGGTCCCTAAGTGCTTCTCACAGCGATCTGTAAGTGCTTTTCGCAACAATGTAGCACCCTAAGTCCATCGCTAAGTGCTTTTCGCCGGCACGACAGGGGGGGGGCTGGTAGGGAAAGGGGGTTGGGGGAGAGTAACAGTAGGGGCCCCAGTACACTGCTTTGCCCGGGGGCCCGTAATGCTGTAAAAACGGCCCTGGTGAAAGTGTCCTCTACCTGGTTGGCAGGACAGACATAATGGGATCAATGGGGTTGTATGTAGAAGTTGCTATTTAGAGACTTGAGATGCAGCGTGGAAATGGGTCCTTCAGCCCACCGTGTCCACGTCAACCAGCAATCACCCTGTACACTATCACTATCCCACACACTTGGGACAATTTTACGGCAGCCAATTAACCTACAAACCTGTACATCTTTGGAGTGTGGGAGGAAACCGGAGCACCCGGGGAAAACCCCTTGTGGTCACAGGGAGAACGTACAGACTCGGAACCTGACAGCACCCGTAGTCATGATTGCACCCGGGTCCCAGGCACTGTAAGGCAGTAACTCTACCTCTGCGCCACCGTGCCACCCTTCCTTGCTCTTTCCAGTTAGTCATACAGTGTGGAAACAGGCCCAACTTGCCCACTCTGACCAACACGTTCCATCTGCAGTAGTCCCACTTGCCTGCATTTGGCCCAAATCCCTCTAAACCTGGCCTATCCATGTACCTGTCTAAATGTTTCTTAAGCATTGCAATAGTCCCTGCCTCAACGACCTCCTCCAGCAGCTCGTTCCATTCAGCTTAATTCCATTCAGAATTAATTACGTGTTATGATTTTTAAAAAATGATTTGCAGTAAGATGCTGTGGGCTCAGAGGGCAAGCCTGTTCATGATCTGCGTGCGGAGACTGGGATATTTTCCACGTACCTGGCTGTTCACTGATGTGGAACAGCATTTAATGCCCGCTGTGAAATGATCACACAGGATCTCGGTTTTGAATTAAAATGAATATTTCTGTTGGCCGTCCCTTTATGCAGCCTGATTGTAGCCAGACCCCATGCCAGCTGGAGTGATGAGCACTCACCACATGCTGTTGCTTCAAAAGGGTTCAGCTCCAGTCAGTTTGAGTGCCAAACGGCAAGCAGCTCACCATTAGGTCTAGTTTTCATTGTCTGCAATTTAGTTTAGAGATACACCATGGAAACAATGTATAAATTGCCATTGTGGTGGCAGAGGAGCACATTTGCATCCATAGACAATAGACAATAGACAATAGGTGCAGGAGTAGGCCATTCAGCCCTTCGAGCCAGCACCGCCATTCAATGCGATCATGGCTGATCACTATCAATCAGTACCCCGTTCCTGCCTTCTCCCCATACCCCCTCACTCCGCTATCCTTAAGAGCTCTATCCAGCTCTCTCTTGAAAGCATCCAACGAACTGGCCTCCACTGCCTTCTGAGGCAGAGAATTCCACACCTTCACCACCCTCATCTCCGTTCTAAATGGCCTACCCCTTATTCTCAAACTGTGGCCCCTTGTTCTGGACTCCCCCAACATTGGGAACATGTTATCTGCCTCTAATGTGTCCAATCCCCTAATTATCTTATATGTTTCAATAAGATCCCCCCTCATCCTTCTAAATTCCAGTGTATACAAGCCCAATCGCTCCAGCCTTTCAACATACGACAGTCCCGCCATTCCGGGAATTAATCTAGTGAACCTACGCTGCACGCCCTCCATAGCAAGAATATCCTTCCTCAAATTTGGAGACCAAAACTGCACACAGTACTCCAGGTGCGGTCTCACCAGGGCCCGGTACAACTGTAGAAGGACCTCTTTGCTCCTATGTAGAAGGACCTCTTTGCACATTTAGCAAGTGAACTTTGTAATGCACATTTTGTTTGAATTTTATATCCTACCAGGCTAGTGATTAGACATAGAAACATAAAAAATAGGTGCAGGAGTAGGCCATTCGACCCTTCGAACCAACACTGCCATTCAATATGATCACAGCTGATCATCCAAAATCAGTACCCTGTTCCTGCTTTTCCCCATATCCCTTGATTCCATCAGCCTGACGAGCTAAATCTAACTCTTTCTTGAAAACAAATGTGCTTCCCTTTGAAATGAGGCATGTAAATATACCAAGTAGGAACAGACAACTTTCAATCAATGGCTTCAAAGTTCCCCACCTCTGGATTTTCCTCCCATTCGGTCCAGTTCCATTGTTTGGAGTTTAGTTTAGAGATACAGCATGGAAACAAGCCCTTCGGCCCACCAAGCCCACGCTGACCATTGACCACTCGTTCACACTAGTTCTGTGTTATCCTATTTTCTCATCCACTCTTTACACACTGGGGATTTTTTTTACAGAGGGCCAATTAACCCACAAACCCGCACGTTGTTGGGATGTGGGAGGAAACCAGAGCACCTGGAGGAAACCCACACTGTCACGGGGAGACACGGGGAGACACGGGGAAACTCCACTCTGTAAAATGTCTCCTAGTGTGCAGGGAGTGGATGAGAGAGTGGGATAACATGGAACTAGTGTGAACAGGTGGTCCGCGTGGACTCGTTGGGCCGAAGGGCCTGTTTCTATGCTGTATCTCTAAATTCCACGCAGACAGCAGCTGAGGTCAGGATGGAGCCCGGGTCACTGGCACCAGGAGGCAGCTGCTCTACCAGTTGCGCCATTATCGCGCCAACTTGTCGATGATTGTAGTTAAATCCAATGTTTGTTCGGTTCACAACTTCAATATTGTTGGATTGTGCAACCCTCACAAGGCGATAGAAAACTGAGCTGAATGTAGCTAAGGCTTCCAGCACTTCTAGGGTTCCAATGTTGAATGCTTTGGAAGAATCTGATCTTTGAGCCACTCGCCAATTCATTGAGTTCAACAGTGGAAGCAGATGTGCTGATGGGTGACCATCATCCATTCTGTGAAGTCGCCCGCTCTCAGTTCTTGTAGAGAACAGAAGGCAGCAAATGTTTAGTTTAGGATCATAAGGTCATAAGTGATAGGAGTAGAATTAGGCCATTCGGCCCATCAATCAATCATGGCTGATCTATCTGTCCCTCCTAACCTCATTCTCCTGCCTTCTCCCCATAACCTCTGACACCTGTACTAATTAAGAATCTATCTCTGCCTTAAAAATATCCATCGACTTGGCCTCCACAGCCTTCTGTCGCAAAGAATTCCACAGAATCACCACCCCCTGACTAAAGAAATTTCTTCTCATCTCCTTCCTAAAAGAATGTCCTTTAATTCTGAGGCTAAGACCTCTAGTCCCAGATTCTCCCACTAGTGGAAACATCCTCTCCTCATCCACTCAATCCAAGCCTTTCACTATTCTGTACGTTTTAATGAGGTCCCCCCTCATTCTTCTAAACTCCAGCGAGTAGAGTCTCAGTGCTGACAAACGCTCATCGTAGGTGAACCTATTCGTCCCTGTGGGTTTGGATCGGAAGAACTGAAAGGTTGTAAGCAACAGCCGAGCAAGTACTTTGTTGGGCGCCTGCTGTGGACAACGTGTAGCACCTCCGCCCCCAGATTCCAAGATACGGTTTTTAGATATTCAGGTGAACCAGGCTGAGGCTTCGATGCAGTGCTGAAGGAAGGCTCTATTCTGGGAAGGACCCGTGTCCTTTTATAGAAACATAGAAAATAGGTGCAGGAGTAGGCAATTCGGCCCTTCGAGCCTGCACCGCCATTCAATATGATCATGGCTGATCATCCAACTCAGTATCAGGGGGTATGGAGAGAAGGCAGGTACAGGCTACTGAGCTGAATGATCAGCCATGATCATATTGAATGGCGGTGCAGGCTCGAAGGGCCGAATGGCCTACTCCTGCACCTATTTTCTATGTTTCTATGTTTCTAGTATCCCGTACCTGCCTTCTCTCCATACCCCCTGATCCCTTTAGCCACAAGGGCCACATCTAACTCCCTCTTAAATATAGCCAATGAACTGGCCTCAACTACCTTCTGTGGCAGAGAATTCCACAGATTCACCACTCTCTGTGTGAAAAAAAACGTTCTCATCTCGGTCCTAAAAGACTTCCCCCTTATCCTTGAACTGTGACCCCTTGTTCTGGACTTCCCCAACATCGGGAACAATCTTCCTGCATCCAGCCTGTGAGGTGACCATAGATGATCAGGTGGATGTGGAGGATTTCATCACATGAATAGCATTGGCCGTTCTCTCTTCTTCTTTCATGTCCGTCATCCATGTTTCAGATTTTACATCACTGTCTTCATCCATCCTGAAAAGGGCACAAGCTTCCGACTGCAATTAGTGGGAGCCATCACTTGTACGATCGATGATGGTGGGAGCAGAATTAGCTCAGGACACTTCCAGTTTCCAGCCCCACCAGGTGGACGGTTCTGCTATGGGGCCAGTTCTCTCTGACTGCTCTTTACCTCCCAACTTCAAAATTAGACTATCGGGCCTTGCTGTTTGTGATAGTTTGCCGTGCATATTTAAAGTTCCCTTTCTCTACAAGCACAATGTTAAGCTGCAAATAAATTTTTGGCTGTAATGGGTCCAGGTGTTGAACTGAGGTAAAGGTGGAAGGGGCTACTTCAATTCAAGCTATTTCAACCTTCAAGAGTCGAGAGTGTTTTATTGTCGTATGTCCTAAAAACGGAATCATGAAACTTGTACTTGTAGCAGCACAACAGGCCTGTAGCCTTGTAATCCCTTGCAGACTTTTATTCAGGTTCTGGTGAACTCTGTACCCATGAAAGTGCCCGTCACAGAGAGGAACTCCATCCGGAGTTGTGCTGCAGGGTGGGTTTTCACAGTTCAAGTTGACACATAACAAGTTTTTGACCAACTCAGCAAGCTGCTCGATTGAACTCTCGCCAACAGCCTCGTGCTGTTGCTTCTCTCCACAGTACATGCAAAGCCAACGGGACAGTCTAAGATAGACACGTAAAGCTGGAGTAACGCAGCAGTCAGGCGGCGTCTCGGGGAGAAAAGGAATAGGTAACATTTTGCGTCGAAACCCTTCTGAAGAAGGGTCCACCTATTCCACTTCTCCACAGACCCGCTGAGTTACTTCAGCATTTTGTGTCTATCTTCGGTTCAAACCAGCATCTGCAGTTCCTTCCAAAACTGACAGTCCAAGATGCTGCCTATTTGCAGCACTACAATGTAGGAATAATATAATGCATAAAACTGTGAGTTTAAGAACTTTGAACCTTATTCTGTCCAATGTTCATATTCAGCAGCTAATTTGGGAACGCACTACTTGGCCTATTGGATACAACTTATAACTAAAGTGTCGAGTTCGCGTTCGCGGTCAGTTGGATGACAATAATCAGAGACGGCACAGACTTTACCTGTTAGTGATCTCGTAGACAGGTTTCTAAAAGCACACACAGAGTTGCGGACTCCGGGGCCAGTGGAAACGTGTCACACCAGCCCCTAGAATTAAGCCCCCTTTATTCCCCAAAACCGCAGAATTCACAGTTATTTACAAGTATCACAACCAATCAATAGGTACCTAGCACACAATGCTGCAAAGCCCATGCGGAGTCCAGTGGCCGAAGCAAACAAAAAGGACAGATCTGGCTCTGCGTTCCTCATCTCCACATAAGCAATTTTCTTTTAAGAAGCATTGGTTTCCACAGCACATGCAAACTCCTTCAACCTCGTGCAGATCACTGGAAAGGCATCTCTAGAGGTGCAGACAGTCACCAGAATAACTACCAACCATACTAAAGAAAAACTGATATAGTTTCAGTTATACACGCAACCAGCACACTCCCTCGCACGGAAAGTTCGATTTTGTTTTTTTACTGAAACGCCAACTCAAAAAGAAGGTTCTAACCGGATGGAAAACATTTTGAGCTGCTGGAAGGATGTGCACCAAAAACACAAGATTTTTTAAATTTTGGATCTTTCTCTCCTTCAGTGCAGCATTCTTTGCAATATTTCCCATAAACTAAGAATTAATTCCTGATCTTCCTACCTACTTCATTGTGGCCCTGGCACTTTAAAAAAATCTGCACTTTCCCTGAAAGCTGTAATGCTGGGGCTGCACGGTGGCACAGCTGTGGAGCTGCTGCCTTACGGCACCAGAGACCCGGGTTTGATCCTGACTGTGGGTGCTGTCTGTATGGAGTTTGTACGTTCTCCCTGTGACTGCGTGGGTTTTCTTTGGGTGCTCCGGTTTCCTCCCACACTCCAAAGACATACTGATTAGTAGGTTCATTGGCTTCTGGCAGGTGCCACTGGTGTGTAGCCAAGAGGGAGAATCAAGAAGATGTTGATGAGAATGTGGGGAGAGTATAATATGATTGGTGTAGGAATTTAGTGTAAAGGGTACTTTGATGTACGGGAGGCACGGTAGCGCAGTGGTAGAGTTGCTGCTTTACAGCGAATGCAGCGCCGGAGACTCAGGTTCGATCCTGACTACGGGTGCTGCACTGTAAGGAGTTTGTACGTTCTCCCTGTGACCTGCGTGGGTTTTCTCCGAGATCTTCGGTTTCCTCCCACACTCCAAAGACGTACATTGGCTGGGTAAATATAAAAATTGTCCCTAGTGGGTGTAGGATAGTGTTAATGTACGGGGATCGCTGGGCGGCACGGACTTGGTGGGCCGAAAAGGCCTGTTTCCGGCTGTATATATATGATATGATATGATATGTTCTGCAGAGACTTGGTGGGCTGAAGGGCCTGTTTCCATGCTGTAGGATTCTGCAATTAGGGTAAACAATCTACAGCTTGGGTTCAAGGAGGTGGCTGTATGAAGCAACTTTAATGGGCAAGAGAGGGTGGTGGGTGGATAAAATTAGTAGGGAATATTTGGAGTGCGGGACATAAGCTGAGGGAAATGGCAGAGTGAAGGAACGGGGGAAGTGCTGAGACTTTGAGGAACACTGAACTCCTGGAGGGTTTTAAGGATGGAGAGATTCCGAAATATGTTTGTGAGCCGGGAGCCAGTTTATCTCAGCAGCACTCCATCAAAGGGCAAATTACATACGGTGTGACTTAGGCCAATGTGTTTTAAACCCACGCAGAACTTCCAAAGTGAACCAATCCCTTTAACATAATGATTTACTACAGCTACAGCTCCAAGGGTGAGCACTGGTGAACATGAATGAGCATCAAGGCTCCAACTTCCAGCTCTCTGTCAGAGAGCCTCCAAATAACCTCTCAACTACAAAGACCTGGCTTTTGTCTTTTTGCACTGTTATTGTTTGTTTGTTATAAATATATATAATACATATATATACATATACACACACACACACATTATATATATATATATACTGGTTTATACTGAAAATAGACACAAAAAGCTGGAGTAACTCAGCGGGACAGGCAGCATCTCTGGAGAGAAGGAATGGGTGACGTTTTGGGTCGAGACCCTTCTCCAGTCTGAAGAGATGCTGTCTGTCCCGCTGAATTACTCCAGCTTTTTGTGTCGATCTTCAAAATATATATGTATATATAAACACATATGTGTACTCATTCTCCATCGCACGCTCGTATATTGTAGATCTTTAATCGGATAAATGTCACTTAAAAATATATGCATGTATATATATATGTGTGCATGTATATATGTGTGTGTATATGTATATATACATACGTGTATATATAAACACACACACGTACATGTGTATATGTGTACATGTGTGTGTATATACATATGTGTATACATATGTGCACATACATATACAAATATATATGCATGTGTATACATATGTGTATATATACAAACATATACACATATATACATACATATATATACACACACACACAAATATATATACATACACACACACACACATATATATATACACACACACATATACATATATATTATGTTTACTTGCTGCATCACAACAGAAACACACAATATTCTGTTGTCATGCAGCAAGTAAGAATTGCATTGTTCTGTGTGGGACATATGACAATAAAACACTCTTGACTCCAGACTTGGTCACTGGGAGTGTTGATTCTCAGTGCAGAATGTCATATCCTTGGGCTGAATGGCGGTGAGCGGCACGACAGGGCATTTCATGGCACTGACGGCTGAACAATTGTACATAAGCAATGTACAACGCACTGCATATAAGTTATTTTTATACTGAGTGCCTTTTGAGATTGCAAATGCATTGTCAGGGCACTTGGCAGTGAAGACGGAGGAAAAACCCTGCAGGGTTTCAGATGGGAAATTGCACACACAGATGCTCGAGTAAAAATAGTTTGCATTTGCTCTGCAGCGTTCAGTCATGAGGTCTAGTTTATTCTGACATTAACCTGGCCCAATTTGTATCTTGCTTACATTTCAATTGATGCTAAACTGCAAACACAAGTAATGAGATACACAGGTTACACATACACTGCACTCACAGTGCCAAATGAAAGTGGTTTCTATTTTGCTCTCTCTCTCTCTCTCTCTAACTCTCTATCCCTCTGTGCTAACTGCACCCCCGAATCAAGAACTTCCTGATGATGTGGTTTCCTTCACTCTCTCGTTCTCCATCGCACGCTCGTACATTGTAGGTCTTTAATCGGATAAATGTCATCACCGCTTGTATCAAAAGCAGATGTGCTGGCTTCAGTCTCCACAACTGCGTGTGGTGCAGGTTCAGTGAGCCTTGTGTGTTTCTGTTAGATGTGCCTTGACTTTCAGAGACTGAGCTCTGAATTCAGAGTCGCTGCCGTTGCGTATTTTGCTATGAACCGAAGCCATCGGTGAGGAGAATGCTTGTTCCCTACACCCTCACCTGATCCAAAGTTTAGTTTATTATTGGCGCGTGTACCGAGATATACAGCGAAAAGCTTTGGTTTGCCTGCTATCCAGACAGAGAAAAGATCAAAGGCAAAAAGACCGAAGGCTCCTTGGTCAGCGTAGACTACAGGAGGTGCCCTCAGGTCACAAAGATGGCTGGATGCAGAGAGGAGTGGTTCGCTGGAACTGCTCCAGTACTCTAAGCACCTAAGATCTCAATACTATGGTTGAGTGATCACAACAATGGGGGATGCAGATCAATCCTACCAAATGTGAAACCATGCGTGTCACCCGGAGGAGGAAACCAGGCGAAACATCATATAATATCCTTGGTGCCACCATTGAAGAATCCAAACAGACCAAGTATCTTGGCACCAAATTGCAGAACGATCTACGTTGGAGTGGTCAGACTCATCATGCAACGGTGAAAGCAACAGGTGTCCTAAATTTTCTGAGACGCAACTTTTATCATTGTTCAACTTCTATCAAGGAGGAGTTACACTTCACCCTTGTTAGACCACATTTGGACTGGGCAGTTGCAGCATGGGACCCATACACAATTAAAAACATTTCTTCCATGGAACGTGTCCAAAGGCAGGCAGCTCGTTTTGTTACAAATACCTATGAGAGAGCAGCGAGTGTCACCGAACTTCTAAATTCATTGGGGTGGAACCCTCTCCAAGGCAGACGTAAAGCCCACCGTTTGACCTGTTTTTACAAGATGTTAAATGGTCAGCTGGACATAGATGACCACATCTACACCAAACCCAGACCTATCAGGAGTAGACGAGGGCATTCGATTCAATCTGAGATACCAGCTATCAAGACAGATGTGTACACCAATTCATTTAAAGCATGGAATAGTCGTCACCCTACTATGGTTATTCAACCAGACGCAACTAAAGTTGAGACAGCTCTTCTCCAAGAAGCCCTTCTTGCTTAAGTCCATACTCCGCCACCTCCAGTTTAAATTCCATTTAGAATATTTCGGAGGACCAAGGACCAAGAACCATGTGGGCTGACCGGACTTTGGACTTTGAATAATGGTGGGGCCCGCATGTGTAATATACGCAAAAATAACTTCACTCTGCAGTTGTTCTGTATGAGACAAATAAAGCACTATTATACACAAACACAATAAAATGTCCACAGATAAAGGGTACAACATTTAGTGCAAAGATTGACATGCAATAAAGGACAGGACTTCCCATCTACCCGTCTGGTCTTCTTCTCAAGTTGTGCACATCACGATGAAGATCAAAATAAAGTCTCAGTTGTCGCTGAGTGTGGGAGACAGAATAACAATCTCGGCGTGGGTTCACCAGGTTAATTCCAGGGATGGCGGGAACTGACGTATGATGAAAGAATGGGTCAACTGGGCTTGTATTCGCTGCAATTTAGAAGGTTGAGAGGGGACCTTATAGAAACATATAAAATTCTTAGGGGATTGGACAGGGTAGATGCAGGAAAAATGTTCCTGATGTTGGGGGAGTCCAGAACCAGGGGTCACGGTTTAAGAATAAGGGGTAGGCCATTTAGGACTGCTTTTTCACCCAGAGAGTTGTGAATCTGTGGAATTCTCTGCCACAGAAGGCAGTGGAGGCCAATTCACTGGATGTTTTCAAGAGAGAGTTAGATATAGCTCTTAGGGCTAACAGAATCAAGGGATATGGGGAGCAAGCAGGAACGGGGTACTGATTTTGGATTATCAGCCATGATTATATTGAATGCCAGTGCTGGCTCAAAGGGCCGATTGGCCTACTCCTGCACCTAATTTCTATGTTTCTATGTAGCGAATCTGCATAACCGTGGTCGAAATTGGAAGTACTGTGATCGATGGGGACGGTTTATTGACTAGATTTGCTTCGGCATAACATGGTAGATGGATGATGATCACTGTATTCATGGTTTGGAAAGAGTTTGGCCCGTTGGAATGATATCCGATGGGCCGCGCATGGTAGATGGTACCGACAGGCCGGGGGGCTGCTGCTGCCATACTCCGCATTAGGCCCCACCCTCTGACTAAAGAAATTCCCCCTCATCTCGTTTCTAAAGGTATGTCCTTTTATTCTGAGGTTGCACCCTCTGGTTCTCGACTCTCCCACTAGCTTCTGTACTTATCTGGGATTGTGTTTACGTATGGTAATAATTTTACTGAACTGTATGCAAAAAAAGAATCTCAGTGTACCCTCGATACATGTGATAATAAAGAACCATTGAACCATCGATATCTAGCTGGAACGAATGGGAATTGCCTACTGGGGCTCTCGAAAATGAATAAATGAGAAGTGTGTTTTGTAGAAGTATGTTTGGGATTAAATATTGCTCAATTCAACTGCAACCAATTTACTGCAGTCTCTGTACTTGAAGAAAAAGTGATAATTTGAGATTTCCCAATGTAAACCGGTATGTTCACATCATACTTCATTGCACTTGAGTAAGTCATCTGCTGATTACTACTTGAAATTGAGCTTTAGTAATGCCTTCTTACCACTAAACTGAATTGAACTGGCTTACAGTAGTGGCACAATGTATTAACCACTTAAAATGTCCGAGTAATTAACTTGTTAAGAGTGGGATAATGTATTGGCATTATGTAATGATGGCACTGGCACAGTGACAGAGTTGTTGCCTTACAATGCCAAGGACCCGACTGTGGGCGCTGTCTGTACAGAGTTTGTACGTTCTCCCCTTGACCGCGTGGGTTTTCCCCGGGTGCTCCGGTTTCCTCCCACACTCCAAAGACATGCTGGTTTGTCGGTTAATTGGCTTCGGTAGTAATTGTAAATTGTCCCTAGTGTGTGTTGGATAGTGTTAGTGTGCGGGCGGGAGTGATGATCGCTAGTCGGCACGGACTCGATGGGCCAAAGGGCTGTTTCCGTGCTGTATCTCTAAACTAAACTGAGCTAAATCAGCAGTGTATCACAAAATGCTGGAGTAACTCAGCGGGTCAGGCAGCATCTCAGGAGAGAAGGAATGGGTGACGTTTCGGGTCGAGACCCTTCTTCGGACTGATGTCAGGGGAGGGGGCGGGACAAAGAAAGTAGTGTAATCAGCAGTGTAATCACAATTTCTCTGGTGAGATATAGAAACATAGAAAACAGGTGCAGGAGTAGGCCATTCAGCCCTTTGAGCCAGCACTGCCATTCAATACGATCATGGCTGATCATCCAAAATCTGTACCCCGTTCCTGCTTTTCCCCCATATCCCTTGATTCCGTTAGCCCTACGAGCTAAATCTAACTCTCTCTTGCAAATATCCAGTGAATAAATCCTCTTGGGCAGATCTTGGTGTGTGCAGGATGAATGGAGGTTGGCATTGCCACTCGCTCTGCACACTGCAGTGCTTCTGTTAATTATACTCTCCGAGCATTCATGCCAGTTCAGCTACAGAAAGCTGTCAGCCACTCATCGCCATTCTCTCTGCAAAGTACCAGGGTCAATGTCCGTCGGGTTGATGAGCTGAGGAATTCAGGGGATGCGGCTGTTTGTCGGATTGGAAAGCCTTTGAATTAATGTCAGGATCACGGAAGCAACTGTTCACCATCGCGCTTCCTCTCTCCGTTTTTCCCAAACTGTCAGACAGCGGCAGACGGCGAAATGTCTGATAGATCACAACCCCTGATGCAGCAACACAGTGCACCAAGGTTAGAGAAGGTTTAATGTGTAGGAAGGAACTGCAAGCGCCGGTTTATACTGAAGATAGGCACAAAATGCTGTGGGACAGGCAGCAGCTCTGGAGAGAAGGGATGGGTAATGTAATCTGTCGAGACCCTTCTTCAGTCTGAGAGTCAGAGGAGAGGGAAACTAGAGGTATGAAAAGGTGCAGAACAAATCAGGACAGACAACGATGATACACAGCAAATCAGGGCCAGCACGGATGCACAACACACGCCCATGGTTAATTTAATTCCTCGATAATGACTTTAATTACAATTGCTTAAGGCATTGACAATCAATTATCGCCAAGAAAAAACGTCAAGTGGCTAGGAAATTAGAACTGATATGTTGAAAAGAAAACAATGAAGGTTTGCGTCATCAATTTTAATCACAATAAAATGACGTACCTTTAGACAGGAGATGAGGAGGAATGCCTTTAGTCAGAGGGTGGTGAATCTGTGGAATTCATTGCCACAGATTTTTAAGGTGGAGATTGACGGATTCTTCATGGGTACGGTTGTCAGGGGTTACAGAGGTTGAGATGGAAAGATAATCAGCCATAATTGAATGTAGACTGGATAGGCCGAATGGCCTAATTCTGCTCCTGTAACTTCTGAACTTGTCAGTTGTCTTTTCAAGCCTAACTTTGTAGAGATGAACATGTGAACTGGGCTGACATTTTCCTGTAGCGTAGAGAAGGGGATTCTGAACCAAGTCATTGGTAGAGTCAATCAGCATGGAAACAGGCCCTTTGGCCCAACTCATCCACGCCGACCAAGGTGCCCCAGCTACACTAGTCCCACCAGCCCGCGTTTGGCCCACATCTCTCTAAACCTTCCATATCCACGTAGCTGTCCAAATATCTTTTAAAGTCCCTGTTTGAAGAGGGGGTAGTTTTTTAAAATAAATATTTCTACATAGGATGAGAACATCTTTGACAAAACCAGTATTTATTGTCCATTCCTCTCTCTCTCTCTCTCTCCCTCTCTCCCTCTCTCCCTC